>NC_051162.1:111058797-111151019 GCF_013339745.2 Dermacentor silvarum | reverse complement strand
ACAATCTTCATGGCGGGGGATACTTACGTCAACTTTTTACGTAGAGCTAAAGAACTTCTGCGAATACCATTTCCGCGCCATGTGTTCCGGATTGACAAAAAAGTTCATTTCTGTCAGAAAGCAGCTCACGTGGGTGCTTATCTGCGTCAACAGCGACAACACAGGGTGATGGCCGGAGTACTTCCAGGTTGAAGAAATAACCTCGGGACTATGGAAAAAAAGTTGTCGCAGTTTCACCTGAAAGGCGAAGCATCAATTGCGATAGCAAATTTGTAGAGAGCTATACGGAGTAATGATATTAGCTTTATCAGCTGTATAAACTTGGACATGCAGCAGCACCGGCAACACGCAGAACTGTTGTCGACGCCGTCGGCGTTTTGCCCGCGTTCGCTCAAAATGCGTGCTGCGTTGGTGACTGTTGCCGGAGCCTCTGATATAAATAGGCACTTGGTGCCGCAGCTAAACGTCGCCTCCCTTCCCTCCCTCTCCCCCCCCTCCCCCACGGCCTCTCGCGCGTCGGAAGAAGGCGCGTTTGCTCTACATATATGGTGATTGTAAAGGAGGAAAGAGACGCCTACTTCTGCAGCCCTTACGCGAGCACGGCGCAGAACGCGCGTTTGTTCTCCGCCGTGCGTTCACTCCCCGTGGAAGCGCGCGCCCCTCGCGCCCTTTCACTCGCACATACAGCGTTCGGCGCGCGGCGACGATTTCATCTCCATTGACGTCATACGGAACCTCACGGCGACGGCGACGGCGACGGCAGAAATCTGCTTTTGAGTGTCCATATAATTGCTATCGCAATAAAAGTAGTCACTTAGCTCATTTTTGAGCCGATGGCTTTATTTTTGGCGTTTTTGTGAGCGCGCGCCTCGCCGCCTGACCCGCGGGATGTGGAAGGCGTGACGTCACGACACCCTCGTCGGATAGCCAGCCGGCCGGCCGCGGTCATTCGCAGCGCGCCGACGCCGCCATCGCGAGCATGGATTCGAGTTCTGGTGCCTCTACCAGCGATGAGTACACGTCTGAAGACGAGGACCATTCCAACTTGGCAATAAATATTACCGCTTACGGTAACGAGCCTTCCGCGTCAAGCGACGAAGGAGAGCAGGCGGCCGTGGAAGTGCCAGTCAGGTTTTCGCGGACCGTAGCGCGAAGATTTCGCTCTGCACCGGACACTTGTGCAAAAATTATTTGTCATTTCTTCTTCTTTTATTGCGATAGCAATTATATGGACACTCAAAAGCAGATTTTTGCCGTCGCCGTCGCCGTGAGGTTCCGTATGACGTCATTTGGAGAAGAAATCGTCGCCACGCGCCGAACGCTGTATGTGCGAGTGAAAGGGCGCGAGGGGCGCGTCTTTCACGGGGAGTGAACGCACGGCGGAGAACAAACGCGCGTTCTGCGCCGTGCTCGCTTAAGGGCTGCAGAAGTAGGCGTCTCTTTTCTCCTTTACAATCACCATATATGTAGAGCAAACGCGCCTTCTTCCGACACGCGAGAGGCCGTGGGGGAGGGGGGGGAGGGGGAGGGAAGGGAGGCGACGTTTAGCTGCGGCACGAAGTGCCTATTTATATCAGAGGCTCCGGCAACAGTCACCAACGCCGCACGCATTTTGAGCGAACGCGGGCAAAACTCCGATGGCGTCGACAACAGTTCTGCGTGTTGCCGATGCTGCTGCATGTCCAAGCTTATACAGCTGATAAAGCTAATATCATTACTCCGTATAGCTCTCTACAAGTTTGCTATCGCAATTGATGCTTCGCCTTTCAGGTGAAACTGCGACAACTTTTTTAAAGACATTACTGAATTCGTGCCCAGCCTCGGGCATATCGCCCAGCCTCGCCCTCACACTGCACAAAAAGGCTTGCAAGTGAACGAAAACAGTACCGACATCTTTTCGCATTCCTCTTTTCAAACGGCGCCGCTGATCATTTCTGCCTTGCGTTTTCGTGAGAAGGCCTATGGCACAGCGTCAGGCATTACGCGTTGCCTTTTGAGCGGCATGCCGAGGCTTTCAGCACAACCGGGCTGGTCACATAATCATCGTCGACGAAGTGGTCCGCGCAAACGAAGTCAGTTTTTAGAGGTCTCCAGGCTGGGCGTGATGGCTGACAGGCAGATATTCAAAGTTTACACACCCTCTCGGCTCTGGGAAACGTGCGTGACGGCGTGTCACGACCGACGATGCTGTTATAACAGCAATATCTGGGGTTTTCCTTCCGCCGCAACGAACGCGTCAATACCGAGCGACGAGCGCGGGAAGGCGCATGTAATACGCACCACCTGCATGGAGCGCCGACGGGGATAATGTTTCAGGCGGACAACGTGCGAAGATCGCCGAAAAGGGTTAAACAAACGCTGCAAGGGACCGACACCTCCGGAAACACTGCGACGGCTGTGGCCGACCTTGGCCGCGCGGGTGGGTGTTATGATGTCAAACTTCAGCGTCTGCCAGCGGCCGCTTGGAGGCAAGGCTGCACCAGAAAATCGCAAAAAAGATGTGTCTTGTTCTTTTATTGCGATAGCAATTATATGGACACTTCAACCGGATTTCTGCCTTCGGCGTCGCCGTCGCCGTGATGTTCCGTATAAAGTCCAAGGGCGATAAAAGCGTCGCCGCGCGCCGTATGCGCGAGCGAAAGCGCGCGGGGGACGCGCGCTCTCACGGAGAGCGAACGCACGGCGGAAAGAAAACGCAATCGTCCCGCGAAAGGCCGTGGGGGTATGGGGGGGATGGAGGCGGGGCGACGCTGTGCTACGGCACCAAATGCGTATCTTGCAACAGAGCGCAAGGGGAACTGGCAGCGCAATCTCCCACGCCAAAGCAAAAAAGCGGGAAGGGAGCGCGGGAGGAAGGGGGTGGAGCAGCTTCTACTCTGCCAACAAATACGCTTGCACTGGCTGTGGTGGCGGTCGCCCGCACCGTCTCGTATCTCCACACGGCTCTGAGCTTTGTATGAGCTGTGCATTCGCCGCTCAGTTTCCGTTGAAGCGATAGACCGCATGATTCTTCGCCCGCTGCAGCGCCTGCGCTTGCTGCCAGGTTTTTACAGTCGTTGTCTGCGGTCATTCAGTGTGATCTATTCATGTTTGCCTGTGCGCGCTGACACCATGCTTGTTAAATCAGTTAGTAAGCGAATAAATTAAAAGCGAATAAAAGTTAGTAAAGCAGCCGATAAAATTACTATCCCTACTCCGAATAGCTCTCTACTAATTTGCTATCGCAATTCATGCTTCGCCTTTCGGGCGAAACTGCGACATTTTTTTTTTTTCAAAGCAGCTTGTTGTATTCGTCATCATCAACAGTTCAACTTTTGTTCCGAGGCAAAAAACAACCCGCCAACGTTTGTGTCAGTATCCCTTTAAGCGTCCTCCAATTCTGATGGTGTTTCCCTGTACTTTGGTTCTAGGCAACATTGAAGGGAGTTTTGAAAACCGAGCCCTTCTAAATTTTGATCGGGCCCCATGTCGCAGAAAATGCGTTGTCGGTGTCGGCGTCAACGGGGTCCAAATAACGCTATCGCGTTCCACTCTTAAAGGCGAAGCTTAAGCGTACTCTAAGTTTCTGGACACACTAAACTGAAGTGTGTTTGGCACAAGTGGAGACCCAGTTCTCCTTCGCGCGCATCACCGTGAATTGGAGGTGCTATGGCTACGTCGTAGCCCATCTGGGCTGCCATTTCTATACCGAGACCCGGGGCCTCCTGCTTGCTCCCGTGTCCATCGTCTGGATCCAAATTTCCTGCGTATCCTCCAAAAATGAGTTTGAATGTATGCTCCAGGAAGGAATCGCCGGCCGCTTTGGGGGGCCTTTTGCTAACCAAGATGGCGGCCAGCTGGAGGCTTTGTGGGGATTCTCGTACCTTCAACGGCCGCACCATTCCCGACAGATACCCTCTTTAGGGCAAACGAAGCGGAATGCCTCGTCTTGCGTCGTCTTGCCACGAGCTCCACTTACCCCCATTTTCTCGACGGGGGAGAGAGAGAGAAAGCACTTTATTTGCACCCGTCAGAGAGTATACATGGGTGATCGGGGTGAGACGCAGCTCCCCCTTTCACCGTCTACCTCCCCCCTAGACGTCGGCCGGAATAAGTTGGCTCAGTTGGAATCAGTTGGAATCGGGGATGAAGGGCTCTGAATTTGTTTGCCTAATGTATGAAAATTACATAAAATAAATTATTGGGTTTAATTTCAACAGTTTTCCATGCGAAAAGCAACCATGAAAGTTATTATTGCAACAGAAAAACAGTAACACGTGACACACGCGCACGCAGGCACGCACACACACACACACCCACACACACACACACACACACGCACACACACACACACACACACACGTACACACATATATATATATATATATATATATAAAGTGAGAGAAGGATAGCGTTGCGCATACTCGCGGCAACATTGCGGCAGATGACACGCGGAGCCAGCTCTTCTCTACCTATAGGTAGAGAAGAGCTGGTATAGGCAGGTATAGGCAGGTAAAGTGCATCGCAAGCACTTCCACATGTGCCACCAACTGCAGTACCAGCAAGTTGCGGGGCAGATGCCTGCATGTTCCCCTTGAAAGTGAGTCTACCTGTACATCGACTTGAAAGCTTTCGTCTTCTTGAGGTTAACGTAGACGCCCATCTCGTCCAACACGTTCCTCTGGAAGGTGTCGACCATCTCCCCAACGTCCACCAGCCCGTTAACAGTTCGTCCTACGATGCCAAACTGGCCACCATTCGGCTTTCCCTTGATGCACATGAAGAGGCTGCGGGGCGGCCCGAAGCTCTCATGGACTACATCGGGTGGATGTAGGTTCACTGGCTTGTCGGAATACAAGAGTTAATCGCTGCGCGCGAATCTATGCACCTTACGATTGCTGGGAACACTTTCACGCGTTGCACATACTGCGAACGTGGTTACATCTCTTCATCATCAGCCTATATTTATGTCCACTGCAGGACGAAGGCCTCTGACACAGCCACTTGCACCACGGCGGTTTGTGTACAATTATAAAAACTAGGTAAAAGGAGCTGTGCCTAACGGTAAAGACACTTGACAGTGTTGCCATATTTATCAATGCGCATTTTACTTCTGATTCAATATAAAAACGGGAATAACAGTGTATTAACAGATTTTAGATTCAGTTTTTTTAACCGTTCTCAGAACCTCAATATAGTCATTTACGTCCTTTCTTGCAAGCTAGTGCTCTGAGAAAAGGTCATGAACTTAACAGAGAGATGCCTATTTTGAAACGTGTGAAATTTATTCTATTCCGTCAGAACGTTGGCAACAGGTGTTTCCTGTTTTTATGGCCGTTTCGCTTCCATGCATAAGGCATTACAATAGAAGGTGACAGCTTAAGATCACTCATGTGCATTGTCCTTAACGCCTGTGTTGAACATATATAAAGGCGATCTGCATGTAGTTTGATCAATCAGTTTGGAGCACCACGACTGAGGCGCAAGGCGAAGGCTACGAAAGCTACTTTGCTTGAGTTCTGGCTCACTGCCGCAATATCTGTTGAGGCGCTTAATACAAGGTATGGTTTTTTTTTTTCTTTGAATACTTTTGCTTTTGCAGGATAACTCCGCTGTTTAGTTTCTGACCACAGAAAAAAATAAGGTACACTTTGATATGTGAAAATACTTATCATCAGCTGCGGCAGCACACAGAGTTTAATTCCAGGATGCAAAAGTTTTTCATGAACTTTTTTTTTCGCAATCTTCTGGAATATTCTGGCCGTTCGAGGCACTTTGCGTGTGTTCGCGGGCTTCTTTCACGTTCGGAAAAACCTTCTTATGTAGCACGTATTGAGCAACAGAAAGCTGTATCGGGAGTTTTTCATGTTGCTCTGCAATTTTCTCATTGACACTTTTTATCTAATTACAATATTTGAGAAGTTGCTAGAATAATTCAGACTAATAATGTAATTAGGCAGAATGCAATAAATAACCTATCTCCAAGTGATGGTAAACAACATTACCTTGGTTCTGTCCAGCTACGTGGCAAATGCATTTTTTTTAATCTTAGTCCATTATAGTTGGGACACCCTGTATACATTTCATTGGGGGCTGACAAACACCGACAGTCCCCCGTCGTTCGCATCTCTTGCACCATCGAGGGGCGACACCTACCACGCAGAGCTACCAGCGTTCCTCATTGCATCAGCATTGCGACACTTTCATCATCATCAGCCTATTTTTATGTCAACAGCTGGACGAAGGCCTCTCCCCGCGATCTCCAATAACCCATGTCTTGCGCTAGCTGATTCCAACTTGCGCCTGCAAATTTCCTATCTTCATCACTCATCTTGTTTTCTGCCGTCCTCGACTGTGCTTCCCTTCTCTTGGCACCCATGGTGCAACTCTAATAGTCCATCGATTCTCTACCCTACGCATTACATTGCCTGCCCAGTTCCATTACTTTCTCTTGTCGTCAGTTAGAATATCGGTTAGCCCCGTTTGCTCTCTGATTCACACGGCTCTCTTTCTGTCTCTTGACGTTACGCCTAACATTTTTCGTTCCATCGCTCTTTGTGCGGTCCTTAACTTGTTCTCGAGCTTCTTTGTTAACTCCCAAGTCTCTACGCCATATGTTAGCACCGGTAGAATGAAATGATTGTACACTTTTCTTTTCAACGACAGTAATAAGCTCCCAGTCAGGATTTGACAATGCCTGCCGTAAGCACTCCAACCTAAATTTATTATTCGGTAAATTTTCTTCTCATGATCAGGGTCCGCTGTGATTAATTGACCTAGATAAACGTACAGCTTTGCAGACTCTATAGGTTGACTGGCGATTATGAATTCTTGTTCAATTTGTCAGCCTATAGAACATTATTTTTGTCTTCTGCATGTTAATCTTGAGCCCTACTCTTGCATTTTCTCAGTCAAGGTCCGCAATCAATTTGTTGTAATTCGTCTTCATTGTTTCTGAATAGGACAATGTCATTTGCAAACCGAAGGTTACTGAAATATTCGTCGTTAATCCTCACGCCTAAGCGTTCCCAGTTTAACAGCTTGAATACTTCTAAGCATGCAGTGAGTAGCATTGGAGAGATTGTGTCTCTTTACCTGACCCCTTTTTTGATAGGTAGCTTTCTACTTTTCTTGTGGAGAACCAATTTAGCTGTGGAACCGTTGTAGATATTTGCCAAGATATTCACGTATGCCTCATGTACTCTTCGATTACACAGTGCCTCAATGACTGCTGGTATCTCTACTGAATCGAATGACTTTTCATAATCTATGAAACCCGTATATAGAGGTTGATTGTACTCCACAGATTTCTCAATTACCTGATTGATGACATGGATGTGATCCGTCGTAGAATATCCCTTCCTGAAGCCAGCCTGTTCTCTTGGTTGACTGAAGTCGAGTGTTGGCCTGATTCTATTGGAAATTATCTTGGTGAATATTTTTACAATACTGAATGCAAGCTAATGGGTCTATAATTCTTCGATTCTTTAACGTCTCCCTTATGGATTAGTATAATGTTGTCATTCTTCCAGCTCTCTGATACACTTGAAGTCGTGAGACACTGCGTATAAAGGGCCGCAAGCTTTTCAAGAATGACAACTCTCCTTCTTTAATTCAATCGACTGTTATCCCATCTTCTCCAGTAGCTTTTCTGGTCATGTCTTGCAAGGCCCTTCTAACTTCTTCGCTAGTTGTAGAAGGAGCCCCTGTATCCTGTTCATCACTACTTCGAATGAAAGTAGCTTGGCTAGGAGCACCAGTCTGAATTGGTCTGCTTTTCTCCTTATTGCGTCTCGGTTGGCCGGTTTCTTCGTGACTAATTTTATTCTTTCTGTCTTCAAATTAAGAGAAATCCTCGACCTCACTAACCAATGGTCACTGCACTTTACCTTACCTAACACTTCTACATCCTGCACTATGCTGGCATGGGCAGAAAGTCCGAAATATATTTCATTCCTTGTTTGTAAGACTTTTTCTAGGCCCACTTGCTGTTGTGGGGCTTCCTGAAGAAGGTATTCATTATTCGGAGTCTATTCCTTCCCGCGAATTCTACCAACACCTCTCCTCTGGTGTTCCTAGAATCGATGCCGTAGTTGCCAATTGCTTGTTCACCAGTCTGCTTTTTCCGCGCTTTTGCATTGAAGTCGCCCACGACTACTAGAGTATGCTCAGTTTGCACCTTTCTCATCGGTAATTCAACATCCTCATAAAGCTGTTCTATTCCTTCATCATGGTGACTGGAGGTTGGAACGTAGGCTTGTGCTACCTCCATTCTATGCCTCCTATTCAGCTTGGCGTAAAGTCCGGCGTTTACGTCGTGCCTAACAGCGGCCGGAGATGTCGGATACGTTACGCCGGTAACCCCGCCAGGATCGACGAAAATTTCCCGCCTGTTTGGGGCTTTGAACGGGGCCCGCAGCAGCGCGGCGATCAGCTATGCGTATGCGCATAGCCGCGCGGTGAACGAGCGCTTTTTAAAACGAACCTTTCTTCGCGAATCCCCTGCATCTCTCTTGCTGACCGTGGCGGCCTGCGGCTGCTGCTGCTCGTGCGTTCTCGCCGAATAGCTCGAACTCGGCTGTAGGACGGCGGTGCCCTCTAGCAGCGATGGCTAACACTACTTCAGCACAAACTAGGCAGAGAGAACACAGCGGACACGAAGTCTTCAGCACATGGCGCGCCTAGACTCTGTAACCACCGCAGATCGCTTTCAAGATATATGGCCCGCGCTGCCGCGTTCAACCGCGCCAGACGCAGCCGCCATCTGAGTAAAACGCCCCCTCCCCCCCCCCCCTCTTCTGTGGTTTTGCGCGCTCTCGACGAGGGCCCACTTCCGCCACGCCTTCCTCCATTGCGCGCGCGAGATCCAGCCACCATCCTTCTTGGCTTAACCTCGCACACTTGTACTTGCATCCACAGCATACGGAGCCTGGTCGCGATGTTATCGCAGTTGTCCTTTATACAGAACATCACGGCGACGGCAACGCCGACGGCGACAATGGAAGTTCGCCTGGAAAGTCCACATAATTGCCATCTCACTAAAAGGAGAATCTCGTTCCTTCGCACGATTCTTCGGGGAATCACGCGCACCCCTACCTCCCCCCCCCCTCCTAGCGTGTGCACATCCCCCTGTTCTCCCTCTTGCGCATACGAGTAGACTGCAAGCATCCTCCCCACCTTCCTCCCTCGCGCGCGCGAGATAAAGCTACCATTCTTCTCGGCTCTCCTTGGCATACTTTCCCACTCACCTACAGCATACGGCGCTCGAACTCGACCTTATCGCACTTGGACTTTCTACGGAACCTTACGTCGACGTCGACACTGACGCCAACGACGGAAGAAATTTGGCAGGAGAGCCCATATAATTGCTATCGCTATACAATTTTGAAGTTTAGCTAGTTAGTACTGCATATTATAGTGCACTCAGCATTGCGCAAAAGATATGAAAGTGATAGATGGGTGTCGTCCCGTTAAATCTTGTACGTCTTCGACAGGTCTACAAACACAATGATGAGAATGGCGTGGTGTTTATTCTGGTTTTCTACGGTTTTATCACTGCAGACAAACAGAAAAACAAGGTGCGTATTGACTTTTTTGACTGCGTTCTTTTAAAGACTCTAAGTTACTGTTTGGAATTTCATTAAAAGGGAAATATGTGGATATTCTTATGGAACCAAGAAAAAAATAGAGTTTGGGCTAGTCAATACGTAGTAGAAAACTTCTTGGAATTGGACATAAAGGCTATAAGGAGGTACACGATTAGAGAACACAGTACGTGTTCTTGTCAGTTTGAGCTCCGTCCTAGTTGAGCGCGTCAGTCTACTCCATAGTGGCAAAATATAGTTTCTTCCACTTGTGTGTAGGTTCGTGGGCAGAATTATTTTACTGAAATTTAGCCAGTTCTTGAGAGCCGTAAGGTTCCGGTGAATCGACAGTGCGCATAGCGTTCTCTTGACGAGCTGCAAGTTAGAACAAGCAGAGCAGAGCGAAGGCCTCTATCGTGAATCTTGTTGCAACCGACGTATATCGAAGCATTGTGTCAGCTTATGTGGCATCTTCGTAATGTCACGCATGTGCTGTTGCGTTGTACTTGCTCTAATAATTATTCTTAAGCAATGGCTTATACCCCCCTAAACGCGGCATCTCCATTACGACGACAGAAGAGAAATAAAATTCTACGCTGGAATGATTAGCGGCAACGTAGGCATGTAGTTGTGGAAGCAGACGACAACGACGAACGCGGGAGCAGTGGCACAAGCTCTGAGAGCAGATTTTTTTTTTTTTTTTTTAGCGTTACATCGCCGGCGCAGGCTAGTTTATGTACAAGCTTCGCTTGAAAAAGTCTCAGTGGCGAAACATTGATTGCGATAGCAAAATATTAGACAGCTATACGCACTAACGTAAGTTATTTCATCAGCTGTGCAAACTGATGCAAACGTCCGCTTATTAACTTAATTCACTAGCACGGTGTCACGCGCGCACAGAAAAAACACGAGCGCGTCTCACTTGACGACCGCGAACACTCGCTCTCAGAGCGTAGGCGTGAAGAGCTACAGCAGCGGTGAGCGAATTCCCCTTCGCGCTGGCTCTCATTTCAACTATAATCGGTGACAGCCTATAGAAATAACGAGGTTATATGCACACTGTCCAGCTAAAACAAAAATTTCCATAGATGCACCAGTCGATCAGATTCACTTGTTTACCTGACGTCCGTAGCCCATCGTTTCGCAGCTACCTGTGTCCTGCCTTTGCTTAGCGTTCGCTGCTTTTATGGAGTTATCATTAGCCAAGCGGCATCTATATATAGTAACACTCCCTGCAAAAATATTTATAACAACAACAACAACAGAGGGTGTTACGCGCCAGGAATTGCTAACGCTATTGTGCTACGTCTGCTTTCAGGCAGCCGCTTGGACAGTATCCACAGGACATACAAGAACAGATTAACCAGTGTGGCCTCCAAAGCGTGAGTGTCGTTTTCATAAACAAGCTCCTATTCAATATGCTGTAGCTCTTCGCGGTAGCCCAGCAGCTTTGGCGTTGCGCTGCCGAGCGCCTGGGCGCATGTTTGATCCCAGCAACGGCGGCCTCATGCTGATTGCGGCGGAAGGTAAAAACTCTCGTGTACTTTGATTTAGGTGCACACTAAAAAACCAGAGGTGGTCAAATTAATCCGGAGTCCTCCACTATACGGCGTGCCTCATTATATAAAATCGTTGTTTTGGCACGTATAATTTGAATAGGCTCCGTCGCCTCGCGTGGTTTTGTGTATAAAGATTTTATATTCGTTGAAAGTACATATTTTAGAGTGAGGGCGCTACGTTACAATTGCAATGTGGTGCTGAAATAGAGAACGCAGCACCTCATACCTGGCATAGAACGACTCAGAGCACAGTGAGACAGGAAAGGTTTATCGGTGGCAATACATTGTGTCGCTACAATTATTGAATGCTAATCGAATTACCGCCAACAGTCATCGTGAGGTGGGTTCTGCCAGTGTTTTAAATACCTATTGGGTGAGCATCTTGTTGCGCCTTTGCTTTGAGGCCAATGAAATCTTTCATAACTAAAGTCAATTTCCAGCGTTCTGTGCCCGGTTGGGGGGCACATCATCGGTTAACCTCCCTACCTTTCCCTCTTTGTTATTGTCTCCCTCTGGTCAACGGCTCTGTTCTCTGCCAAATTACGGAATGACACAACGAGTGCTTTCTATATATCCTCAGTGTAACAAATATACGCCATCAAGCCCATCATTCTTTTATAGTAAAGCGAACAGCTGTCTAGAAGCATTCGGTTACTGGCTTACAATTACAATTATCGTGAATGGCTTTCGCGCAATTTTTATTCCATTACAGTGTAGAGACCCTGGAACTCAAGGAGGCTGCCCGGAAGGGTGCAGGTGCGCTCCCAAACCTGGGTATATATCGAGGGGCGTGTGCGTTATAGCTGGCAAACCATTCCCGCCGGTCCTTGTACGATCAATACCAATATCTCCTAAGGTGAAAATGGTTTGCCTTTTAATAATCGTAATTTCTGCCACGGTTCATCAACATCAAGTGTAATAAAAGTTTACTCCAAGCTGACTTGTTGCATTGCTTACTCTTTTATGCCTGTTGTGTTTTTACTGCGTTATCAAATCTACGGTCACTCAAGCGCATTCGCGCTGCCGGCGCCGCGCTTTCTTTGAGTATTGAGGGCGCATGTGATGCCAGCTCGCGGAGGGTTAGAACGTCCAGTTTACTACTAAAATTACTAGCGGGAAACTTGCTATTGGGAAGCGCTTCGTATCATGTAGCATAAAGGAAGAGGAACACACATACACACAGAGTGCTACTTGCGAGTAACGATTTATTCCCATGTCAATGGAATAAGCACAAAAATACGGAGGTGATAAAAAAGTCGCAGTTTCGCCCCAAAGGCGAAGCAACGATTGCGATAGCAAATTCGTAGACAGCCATACGAAGTAAGGACAGTAGTTTTATCGGCCGTATAAACTTGTAAACAGTCGCTTACGAAATAAAAAAAAATGCAGCCAGTACCACGAAGTGAAATGTGTCGAAATAGCGGAGCTGTGTTCGTTCTGTTTCTGCGGTTGTCGCGTATGTGTTTTTTGCTGTGGTAGTCTTTGTTCTAGACCGAAGGAACGACCGCACCTCCGCTATTTCGACAGATTTCACTTCGTGGAACTGGCTGCATTTTATTAGCCAGACATGAACATCAAGGTAGTGTAGAAAACGCTTTTATTCACTGTTTAATCCCTCCCCTGCTTGGGTTTCCGCAGGTGTCACATCAGGTGTTTTTTTTTTTTTTTTTGCGATAGCAATTATATCGGCACTCAAAGAGGATTTTTGCCGTCGGCGTAGCCGTTGCCGTGAGGTTCCGTATGACGTCAACTGCGATGAAATCGTCGCCGCGCGCCGGACGCTGTATGTACGAGTGAAAGGGCGCGAGGCACGCGCGCTTTCACGGAGAGTGAACGCACGGCGGATAACAAACGCGCGTTATGCGCCGTGCTCCCTGAAGGGCTCCAGAATAAAGGCCCAACCACAAGGAACGGATTTCCGACGGATTTTCGGCGTCGGCGCCGGCCGGCGGCACGCGACGGCGGCCGGTGGCGTGGAGAACAATGCGCCGCCGGTCGGCGCCGCAAGACCGAGCAGGCCAGACTGCAGCGCTGACTGCGGAAGTGGCGGTAGACGCAAGAGACAAACAAAATATAGCCTCAGAGATGGTGCGCCGTGCCATGTGAGTGAGCTCGGAGGCCATTTACAAAGCGAGCTTCCGGCGTTGCCGTCCGCGAATGCCTGTGCCTCGTCTGCGTCCCAAACAGCCGATCGCTCGCGCGTGCTCCGGCCATTGCAGGTGGTGCAGCTTTGTACGGTATCATAGATAAAGATGTATACTCTTTCCAGACAGGGACATGCAAGGAACGCCGAAGTGCACACTTAAGACCCGTCCACGTTAACGGCACGCCAACTCGCCGTACGCCGTTCGCGGGTCGCCGTTTGATGGTGGTTTCGCTCGCGAGCGGGGAGATTTTCTTGCCGTAGACAGGATGGGACCGGGACCCATTTGTGCTGCAGCTGTACAGCGAAGTGGCCAATCAGTGACCGAGGGGTGGTCACCCTGGCACCGACGGCAGCCTCACCGCCGCTGATCGTTCGGCGGCGCCGATATCGTCGCTAGGCCTTCTCCGGCTCACTCGAAAGCTTAAGCTGACGGCGCTTCGGAATGAATCACCTACGCTCACCAGCCGCGATATTTTCTCACCTTTGTTGTCGCTCTTCGCTATAATTATACACAAAGAAGAAAATGCCCTGATATTAGCGGCGCCGTTGGCTGCGATGCAGGCACAACCGAGCCGGTCGTCTGCCGCCGGTAGCCGTGCACTGCAGCTGAGCTCGACAAGTATCGGAGTTCTCGTTCGTGTTTAACGTTCGACAGAGGATATAGTGTTTCATACAATGTAGAATTTATGCGTCACGTTATCTAGCGGAAAGTATTTTGCTAGGACCAGAAGCTGCTGGTGATGCTATCCATGCTATGCGACTGGTGCTACGTTTTTCAGCACAGACAACCAGCGTATATGTTTGCAGTAGAGCTACGGACAATTTTTATGAAGTTTTAGAAGTACAAGAAGTCCTTGCTTAGTAAAAACAATTGTTCTGTTAGCGCAACATTTTTGCAAAACTGACCGGCTAAATTCGGGGCCAAGGATCTGGCCACATTGCGCCACGCTTGAAATACGTCGACGCCGAGAGTCTCTTGTGGTTGAGAGCCGTCAATAAACCTCGTTGAGCGTCCACGTCGCGTGCCGCCGGCCGGCGCCGACGCCGAAAATCCGTCGGAAATCTGTTCCTTGTGGTTGGGCCTTTAAGCGTCTCTTTCCTTCTTCACAATCATCATATATAGAGAGCAAACGCGACTTCGTCCGTCGCGCGAAAGGCCGTCGGGGGAAAGGAGGGAGGGGAGGCGATGTTTAGCTGCTGCACCAAATGCGTATTTATATTAAAACGTTGCATTTATATAAAAAGTGCTTTTGTAAGGGGAAATACGATGCCACAATGGGGCGTTGTACCTTGTATAAGAAAATGTTCACCACAGTCCTAGCATGCATCGGCCTTCCCTGAGTTTCCAATAAGTGTATCCTTAAATCCAAAAATAAAAATTTGTTCCACAATCTCAAATTCATTACGAACTAAATGACAAGGACCATTTTATTCATATTCGATATTTGAAATATTCGAACAGCCCTCCGTTTTCTTCCACATGCAGCTCTAGCAGCACCCGCGCGGCCTCTGGTGGCACCAAGGCAATTAAAGAGGCTCTGCCGTGGTGCTGAACTACTTCTACCACGTGCCAAAAGATGGCAGAAGCTGCTCGACGACATCCACGCAGCAAATTCAAAACGAGTAAAGATCACATTCGTAGCAGATCAACCGCTTGACGGTATGATAAATTGCTTGTGGTTGTCAGCATTTCCCAATCAACTAAATAGATTTCTCCATTGCAGCTCCAGCGTGATTTTTTTCGGTCACTGGCTACGTCGAGTAAAGATTTTCTTATTCAAACTGCAACGCCAGCATTGCGACACCGTAATTTCCGTTACTAAAGCACTTTTCTTTGCCGGCCTGTGACAGTAGCCACGTGCCAGTATACTATACCCCATTCGGAAATATTCTATTGCGTTATGCTGTGAATTGCGTTAGGAAAATGTGTGTGCCTCCGGAAGCAAAAACACTTTCTACTTCATACCTCGACGCTTCCTGAGAAGACGTGGCAGAAGACTAGGGGAATTTTTTCCGTGCGAAACATATTCTAGATTGCGTAAAAAGCCAGAAACAATCGATCCCTGCTTTATTGACTATTGCGATGCAGCATTTCTTTTTCATGTTCCACAAGCCACAGCCGAATGCATGGCAGGATAGAAAACGAACTTACTAAAGCACTTTTCTTTGCCGGCCTGTGACAGTAGCCACCTGCCAGTAACCATTACCTCTCGTGCCAGTATACTATACCCCATTTGGAAATATTCTATTGCGTTATGCTGTGAATTGCGTTAGGAAAATGTGTGTGCCTCCGGAAGCAAAAACACTTTCTACTTCATACCTCGACGCTTCCTGAGAAGACGTGGCAGAAGACTAGGGGAATTTTTTCCGTGCGAAACATATTCTAGATTGCGTAAAAAGCCAGAAACAATCGATCCCTGCTTTATTGACTATTGCGATGCAGCATTTCTTTTTCATGTTCCACAAGCCACAGACGCATGCATGGCAGGATAGAAAACGAACTTACTAAAGCACTTTTCTTTGCCAGCCTGTGACAGTAGCCACCTGCCAGTAACCATTACCTCTCGTGCCAGTATACTATACCCCATTCGGAAATATTCTATTGCGTTATGCTGTGAATTGCGTTAGGAAAATGTGTGTGCCTCCGGAAGCAAAAACACTTTCTACTTCATACCTCGACGCTTCCTGAGAAGACGTGGCAGAAGACTAGGGGAATTTTTTCCGTGCGAAACATATTCTAGATTGCGTAAAAAGCCAGAAACAATCGATCCCTGCTTTATTGACTATTGCGATGCAGCATTTCTTTTTCATGTTCCACAAGCCACAGCCGAATGCATGGCAGGATAGAAAACGAACTTACTAAAGCCCTTTTCTTTGCCGGCCTGTGACAGTAGCCACCTGCCAGTAACCATTACCTCTCGTGCCAGTATACTATACCCCATTTGGAAATATTCTATTGCGTTATGCTGTGAATTGCGTTAGGAAAATGTGTGTGCCTCCCGAAGCAAAAACACTTTCTACTTCATACCTCGACGCTTCCTGAGAAGACGTGGCAGAAGACTAAGGGAATTTTTTCCGTGCGACACATATTCTAGATTGCGTAAAAAGCCAGAAACAATCGATCGCTTCTTTATTGACTATTGCGATGCCGCATTTCTTTTTCATGTTCCACAAGCCACAGCCACATGCATGGCAGGATAGAAAACGAACTTACTAAAGCACTTTGCTTTGCCGGCCTGTGACAGTAGCCACCTGCCAGTAACCATTACCTGTCGTGCCAGTATACTATACCCCATTTGGAAATATTCTATTGCGTTATGCTGTGAATTGCGTTAGGAAAATGTGTGTGCCTCCGGAAGCAAAAACACTTTCTACTTCATACCTCGACGCTTCCTGAGAAGACGTGGCAGAAGACTAAGGGAATTTTTTCCGTGCGACACATATTCTAGATTGCGTAAAAAGCCAGAAACAATCGATCGCTGCTTTATTGACTATTGCGATGCAGCATTTCTTTTTCATGTTCCACAAGCCACAGCCGCATGCATGGCAGGATAGAAAACGAACTTACTAAAGCACTTTGCTTTGCCGGCCTGTGACAGTAGCCACCTGCCAGTAACCATTACCTCTCGTGCCAGTATACTATACCCCATTTGGAAATATTCTATTGCGTTATGCTGTGAATTGCGTTAGGAAAATGTGTGTGCCTCCGGAAGCAAAAACACTTTCTACTTTATACCTCGACGCTTCCTGAGAAGACGTGGCAGAAGACTAAGGGAGTTTTTTCCGTGCGTCACATGTTCCAGATTGCGTAAAAAGCCAGAAACAATCGATCGCTGCTTTATTGACTACTGCGATGCAGCATTTCTTTTTCATGTTCCACACAAGACAGACGCATGCGTGGCAGGATAGAAAACGAACTTACTAAAGCACTTTTCTTTGCCAGCCTGTGACAGTAGCCACCTGCCAGTAACCATTACCTCTCGTGCCAGTATACTATACCCCATTTGGAAATATTCTATTGCGTTATGCTGTGAATTGCGTTAGGAAAATGTGTGTGCCTCCGGAAGCAAAAACACTTTCTACTTCATACCTCGACGCTTCCTGAGAAGACGTGGCAGAAGACTAAGGGAATTTTTTCCGTGCGACACATATTCTAGATTGCGTAAAAAGCCAGAAACAATCGATCGCTGCTTTATTGACTATTGCGATGCCGCATTTCTTTTTCATGTTCCACAAGCCACAGCCACATGCATGGCAGGATAGAAAACGAACTTACTAAAGCACTTTGCTTTGCCGGCCTGTGACAGTAGCCACCTGCCAGTAACCATTACCTGTCGTGCCAGTATACTATACCCCATTTGGAAATATTCTATTGCGTTATGCTGTGAATTGCGTTAGGAAAATGTGTGTGCCTCCGGAAGCAAAAACACTTTCTACTTCATACCTCGACGCTTCCTGAGAAGACGTGGCAGAAGACTAAGGGAATTTTTTCCGTGCGACACATATTCTAGATTGCGTAAAAAGCCAGAAACAATCGATCGCTGCTTTATTGACTATTGCGATGCAGCATTTCTTTTTCATGTTCCACAAGCCACAGCCGCATGCATGGCAGGATAGAAAACGAACTTACTAAAGCACTTTGCTTTGCCGGCCTGTGACAGTAGCCACCTGCCAGTAACCATTACCTGTCGTGCCAGTATACTATACCCCATTTGGAAATATTCTATTGCGTTATGCTGTGAATTGCGTTAGGAAAATGTGTGTGCCTCCGGAAGCAAAAACACTTTCTACTTCATACCTCGACGCTTCCTGAGAAGACGTGGCAGAAGACTAAGGGAATTTTTTCCGTGCGACACATATTCTAGATTGCGTAAAAAGCCAGAAACAATCGATCGCTGCTTTATTGACTATTGCGATGCCGCATTTCTTTTTCATGTTCCACAAGCCACAGCCACATGCATGGCAGGATAGAAAACGAACTTACTAAAGCACTTTGCTTTGCCGGCCTGTGACAGTAGCCACCTGCCAGTAACCATTACCTGTCGTGCCAGTATACTATACCCCATTTGGAAATATTCTATTGCGTTATGCTGTGAATTGCGTTAGGAAAATGTGTGTGCCTCCGGAAGCAAAAACACTTTCTACTTCATACCTCGACGCTTCCTGAGAAGACGTGGCAGAAGACTAAGGGAATTTTTTCCGTGCGACACATATTCTAGATTGCGTAAAAAGCCAGAAACAATCGATCGCTGCTTTATTGACTATTGCGATGCAGCATTTCTTTTTCATGTTCCACAAGCCACAGCCGCATGCATGGCAGGATAGAAAACGAACTTACTAAAGCACTTTGCTTTGCCGGCCTGTGACAGTAGCCACCTGCCAGTAACCATTACCTGTCGTGCCAGTATACTATACCCCATTTGGAAATACTCTATTGCGTTATGCTGTGAATTGCGTTAGGAAAATGTGTGTGCCTCCGGAAGCAAAAACACTTTCTACTTCATACCTCGACGCTTCCTGAGAAGACGTGGCAGAAGACTAAGGGAATTTTTTCTGTGCGACACATATTCCAGACTGCGTAAAAAGCCAGAAACAATCGATCGCTGCTTTATTGACTACTGCGATGCAGCATTTCTTTTTGATGTTCTACACGTCACAGACGCACGCGTGGCAGGATAGAAAACGAACTTACCGCAGTACTTCCCACGTGAAAGCTAGCGCTTTGAGACACTTGGCGAGTGCATCGCGTCGAAAAGCAATGATTGGCTACCATCGAGCACGAGCGCTCCAGTTTCTCGCCATCTTTCCCTCAGGGCAGCTTGCACTTTGAACGCGGTGCGATACTGCTCTTTGGGATCAAGGCATTTTACCCAGTGTACTATTTTCGCGATCGACCAAGATCGTAACGGAATAGGTTGCATCGGCTGAAACATTTCATCGTCAAACTTTAATAAATCAGTTGTCGGGTCATTATGGCCGACTTCGCTGTGGTAGTGCTGCCGACTTGCAGCTGCAATCACAGACACGCTCGCGTCTTGCAGATAGCTTCTCACCCTACAGGGACATGCTGCACCACCTGGCAACAGTTTTAAAGACCTCAAACGATGCCAGATGGCAAGTATTATTGGAAAATTCACATAACGTTGATGCTCACGGTGTATGGGATCTAAACAACTTCTTTTTTTATTTATTTAGTGCAGGAAAGTGGGAACGCAAGCCTCTTTAGGGGCGGTTAATATAAAGTCCGACATGCAATATAAAAGAAATTTTAAGAATTTCAGAGACCAGGATGAAGATTAGATTTCATTTGAAACATTACGCACACTAACGCTGGTCCTAAGCATGTAAGTAGTGTCATCACTACTGAGGCCCCAGCACCGGAAAAACGGTCTAGTCATTTGGCGCTGCCATCACACGACACTTGGAGAATCCCCTATATAACTTTCATCAAATATATATGCCATTTGAACTTGTGCTAAAATAGGTTTAAGCATAGCCTGGAACCAGCACTTAAAACACAATACAGAGCTGTTTTCTATACCTTAGATGTTATTAAACAGAGCCCAGCACAATTTAGGTTGATGATGGATGGATGAATAATTTTATTGAGGTCCTTCGGTGCGCGCGATTAGCGCGCAGCGGACCGCTCCCACGTCGGGACAGAGAGGCCTTGCCCCTCCGCCGCGTCGCGGGCCCTGTGGACAGCCCAGAGCTGTGCTTCGAGGTCTGAGCTACATAGAACTCGGTCCCACTCTTTCACTGTGCAGTTGAGTTGCAAATGTGGTCCTTCAGTCTTTTCTGTACTACAATTATTAAACATTTAGCCAATTTTCAGAGCGGTGGTCAGACGTCCGATCCCACGAGTCATTAGAATTCAATGTATTTTCTTCAATGGAGCCGACAAAAACGCGAGTGCATTCAACGTTTGCTTGATCATAGCATTTCTGCATACCACTTTAACATTTGGGTAGTGATCTCGAACAAAAAAAATGCTTGAGAAGTGGGGCCAGAATGGTTACGGCGACGTAAGGCTCGCCGCCGTGAACCATGCACGCAATCACTGCTCAACTTCGCACATACAGCTGTCGCTGTAAACATGAAGAGGCCTGCACACATGCGCTTCATAGCGACATGAACAAATGAACATCAATGCACTGTCGATATACAGCGTCGCATATTACGTCCGAAGCTCACAAAAGCGTACGTGCCAAAAAATACACGAAGCAAGAAGTGTAGGTGCTGGCCGGGTATCGATCCCACAACATCTCGACTCCTAAGCGAGCCCTCGAGCTACTCATGCCCCTGACCCTGACGAGTGCAACTCATGCCAAGACTCCTGCAAATGTGCACAGCGCTTCTGGTGTGAAACGAGTGCGGACGAAGCAAAACAACGAGGTAACCGGTTTTCGCGAGAATCCTGCCAGGGGCGCTATAACATAAAGCTATTCCAAACTTTTCTATTCCCATTCTGCAATCAGCCCACCACGATTGGTCAAAACATTGTCGGGCCACTCCCAACTTCGCCTGTCTGGGACGCGACGTCACGAAAACCGCGATAGCTCCCCATCTTATATAACGTGTACACAATGATTATGCATGATCAAACCGCACAAAAGAAAAATAATTATTCCGGATTCGACCCCTTTTCACCATGAGCCCTCTGCTATTGGTCCAATGTTTTCGAGCTGCGCCCACTTCGCCTGTCTGTCACGCGACCTCACAAAACCGCGAGAGCTCACCACGTCGAAGTGACGTGTACGCGAAAAAAAAATGCATTAATATGCACAAAACTGAATTTTTTTTCTGAATAGCCAGAAACTGCCCCGTTCCGAAAGGAATAGAAGATGGCTTCCCGCCGATCGCTCAGGTCCTCGCTACTCGCACCTGCCGGTGAGCATGTATTTATTTGCGCATGATAAACCTTTTTGCGTGGAAGTAAAACGTTATCGAGCCCTTTCGGCATGCATACGACATTGCTCTGCCAACTCTTCCTTGGTGAGGATCTGTTTTAGCGGCATTCTTATCCTTCCGTTGCACGCCGCCGCGATTTGCGACAGCCACCGCAAGCTAAGTAAGGCGAAGCGGGCCAATCAGAGAAGCCGGCACCACCCTCTTCATGTGGTTATCTATTTTCACTGTGCTGGCTCGACCCCATCGAAACCCTCTCCACTAGAGCATGCTCATCGCCTCTTGTCAGCCAATTAGATAAGAAAAACCACTGTGTAGACAATGTTATTGTTTTTGAAAGCGAACAAAGGTAACCTCCTATGTACGAGGAGAGTGTTTGATTGGGTTGTTCAGACAACGCTGCGGGTCACCGCCCGATGCATGCGACGGTGGTTACGTAAATATGACGTCAGGAGATTGGAATAAAAACAGTTCGGAATAGCTTTACGTTATAGCGCCCCAGCTGGCTGGGCTGCACTGTATTGCAATTTTACTGAGTAACTGATACTTCCAAGCACAGTTGAGCTAGGGCCCGTCATCAGCCTCTTTTAAGAGATAAACGCTAATTCTCGGAACACGAATTTTCGGACATATACTATAGAATGGTCGACTTTGCACAACCTAGAAAGTATCTCGGCTGAGACACCGTATCCTCACAGTTCTGAGTTAGTTTATGCATAGTTTGTGCTATAGTACTGAAGTTTGCGGTTCAATATCAATGTCTAATCGCTGCCAATCAAGCATGCGATAATTACCCGTTGAGGGCGCTAGCATTGTTCGTCAGTACCAGAAAGCAAACTCTTGTCACACATGGCTTTTTCAAGGCTCAAGAACTCAGACGGTGGTAACTATAAGCATTTGCTTCTTATGATGTGTTTTATCCAAGTGTATAACTACTGATCTGCATATAGCGCATTCAGTCGGCATGCATGAACATTTTAATGGGGAGTCATGATATAAGCGTCGATCATGAATTCCGCCGTTACTGGAACCTTTGTAACTGGTCACTCTCACTGAACGCATGGTTTCCGTTTTCCATCAACACTTCCGTCGTTCGGAAGCGCCTCGTGTGACAAAAACATTTGTATTGACTCGAAGGTTGCCTTGGCACCTGCTGCCTTTTGTATTAAAAACGGTCCACAGAAGAATATTCGAAGGTGAATTTTGAACTGTCATTCTCGCAGAGCCTTGTTCTTGAGGAAAATATTCGGCATAGCACCACAATTAAAGAGACAACACGTACGTGTGCAGCAACGCGTCTGCAGTCTGAGACAGTTTGGGGGCTTTTTGTGGCGCTAAAGAGATAATTTCGTTACCTTATCAACTTTAATTTTGCAAGTACGCAGCTATATTGAGAGAGAACACTAAAAAAGAAAAGAACATCTATATGGCTGAAAGTAAAGTATGCGAGTGATACGCGTTCGTAATATATATCAAGCGTTCGGCGAGCCGTAATAACCGGGGCCCTGCTGCTTGTGCTTGGAGTATTCATCCGTGACCCAGGCAGTGGTTGAGTCGAAACGCCTGAACATCTGAATGGCTCCGGGCCTATTTCGAACGCCCGGTGACGAACGGGCGCCGCGCGGCGGGAATAAAAAGTTCCTCGTCGTGCGACACTTTGTTCACGAAGTGTCCCACAGAGGGCGCTCCGTGTCTGTACCTGTGCGCCATCTTGTAGCCGCGAGGTAGAGGCGAAACGACGGAACTGAGGTGGTCTTGCCTGTCTTCCCGGCCGAGCGGCAAGTGGTAGGGAGAGCGCCGGGGACTCCCGTGACCAGACCTGCCGTAAGGCGGGAACGAGCGATGCGACCCGTCGGAAACGTCACATTCGGCGGCTTCATAGAACCCGTGGACATCTCGTGGGACGTCGTCTCGGGTCCGCGCGCCGTGCGAGGTTCTGCGGTGGTCTTCCGGTGACGAAGGCCACACTGGCAGTTTGTAACGGGAAGTATTCTCGAATTCGCGTTGGGCGCTTCGACGGCTTGGCCTTCCGTATAGGTTCGCCAGTGTCTCAGCTGGCGGTGACATGACAGGGGCAACGGCTCCTGTTTTTCGCGGAGTGCGCTGCGCCGATCGATTAGGGGGGCGCCAAGATGAGAATTCGTTCGGTGGTTGACGAGCAGCGAGTGGCGACTTCTGCAGCGTCCGATGGCTGCCGCCCACAGCTTTCAGCGTCGAGCGACCTGCGACGTTTTATCACACACAAAAAAAAAAGGCTGAGCAGGTCCAACGCACACGCTGGAACTGATATGAAACTAACCACTCGTGAAGCAGGTATTTAAATGCTACATAACTGTTCAACCTCTGCAACACGTTTTAAGCTTGCCTTCCCAGAAAATCGCCATAACGCGGTGGTCGCCACAACGCGGCCTATAGACGTGACTGCGGACTGCGTTGTCTCGGGATCGGCCTTCTTTGATTACATCATCTCCAAGATCAGCCTATAGCTTACAATTTCACTATATTCAGGATCGGCCTGTTTTCCTCGGTGAGATGCAGACCAAGCAAATGCACCAAACCATGGGACTGAAGGCATAAAAATCATCACTTTATTATAGAAATTATGCGCTTGATGGCGAGTATTTGGTGCTGTGAGGATATTTAGATTAGAGCACTGCATGGGCTTGGGCTTACCCGAAAGCCCGGGCCCGGCCCGGCCCACGGGCCGGGCCGGGCCGGGTAGAGGAGTTTTTTCACGGGCTCGGGCCGGGCTCGGGCACGGCGTGTGCTTTTTGACCCGGGCCCGGGCCAGGCTCGGGTTTTTGACGCGGGCCCGGGCCAGGCTCGGGCTTTTTGCGAGTTATTCTCGGGCTTCTCAACTCTGGAAACCATGTATTTTTCGGTCTCGGGCCGGTTTCGAGTCGGGCTCGGGCCGGGCTCGGGCTTAAGGTAAAGGGGTGGCGGGTCGGGCCGGGCGGGTAACGTAGATTATTTTCGGGCCCGGGCCGGGACCGGGTCTCACCATAAATGTTTTGATCGGGCTCGGGCGGGCTGCCCAATGTAAAAACGGGCCCGGGCTGGGCCCGGGCCGCAAAAATCGGCCCGTGCAGTGCTCTAATTTAGATACCGTTTGTTGTTTCAATGCCTTTCAATGTTGTTTCAAAGCAGACCATTGGCACATCTGTAAGGGTGTCCCACATGTGCAAAATTTTTAAAATACGCGATTGACTAACCAGGGAGAGCAAAAGTCCACAGAACCCGTAGTGGTATAACTTTTCACTGAGAAAAGTGTGGTCTACTGAGTCTAAAGCTTTGAAGGTAACCAGGCGTATTGGTTGCGGTCAGTTGCAGTTGTTTACATGATAACTAACTTCTAAAGCATTATGTGTCCCTTGCCTTTGATGAATTCAAACTGATCTTCAGACTGCACACTATTAGCTTCAACAAAGCTTGTCATTACCAAATATAAAGGGTTTTAAAACCAAGGCGGTAGAAGAAATTATAGAAGTGCCACGGTCTTTTTAAACCTTGCTTATCTTGTTCACCGTTCTTGTGTAACCAAGGCACCAATGCTTTAGTCTAAGCCCACTGGTACCATTTGTGGATTCAACACCTGGTTAATAATGCTCAGCAAATTTCTGCAGAGGACATAAACGCATATTCTGTCATGTGCTACGGGTCTTTTCATACCTTTTCATACAGAACGGTACCCTATGAATGTTTTCCATCCAAAAAACTAATGCAAATCCCGAACGCCATCAGCAATTACGTTGTGGTGCGTAGGCACGCTATTCAGTGTTCAAGTAAAGAACACGTTAAACCTATCTTCTGGCGTGATTGACGGAACACCGAAATTACCAGCGATACCATCATACGTTTGAATGACAATACTTTCATTCAAAGCCACCATGCGAGTTGGTGCTGATCTTTCGTTATTTTTGGAGCATGCCTATAGGACAACGACACAGTAAACGACGTGCAGAGGACACTCAGCCATTTCCGACCACACGTGAAATTTCAAGCAACGTCCACTTGCTACGTGTTATCCCTCGTAAACACCCATTTGCAGGAAGAACTCACCTAAGTGTCTAGGCTGCGGGGTGTTCTTGCGTCTGTCGAGCCGCCTGGCGTTCGGTGCAGTCTTGGCTAGGAGCTCCTTGAACATTGTCTCTTGATCCGGCGGAGCTGCAACCTTGGCCTTCGAGGAAGCCGCGACGCGCTTCTCGAGGAATGTCGATGACGCTGCAGCGTATTTATTTGATTATTTTGTTTATTTATTTCTAGGATCCGAATGCTTTACCGAACGAAGTGGTTACGTAAAAAACCAATATCCCGAGTGTTGCAAGAATCGGAGCGCCGGGTATTTCGGTCTTTGTTCGCACATCCTGGGTCTCCACGGGGAAGCTATCTTTTGATAACTCCTTTATTCCTTCATGTAGCAAAGTTTCTCGCCTAGCCCTCTTTCATAAAATATCAAAACGAGCGTCCCAGACACCAATTCCTCTCAGATCTACCACAGCCATCCCCTACTTTCGACCCAAGTTGATAATCACTCATTCACTTCCATAGCGCCGAAGATTTAATGGAGTCGCTTGCAACTCTTTATCGCCACGTACAGCTAATACTTTATTGCGCTGCATGCCTAAAGCCAATAAGAAATCGTGTGCGTTTCTGTAGCCCAATCTTTCTGCATTTCTTCACCGTTCAATTCTACATTTATTTCTACTATACAGAGCGTCGCACAAATAGCAGCTCCAGGTATTCGCAACTCAAATTAACTGCAGGGGGCGCTGCGAAAATTGGCCGCGTCTGGCTACACTGTGCAACATGGCGGTTATACGGAGGTCGCCGCGTCGCCGAAACCGCGGTGTTTGATGTACAGTACACAGTAGTTGGATGATTTTCGTGCAGTGTGATGCCGGTTTGCGCTGTTTTGTGGAAGGAAAGCGAGTAGCTTACGCCGACCAAATCATTTTAGCCGATCTGAGAGAGGCACAGTGGGTAATGAGGCTGAAGTGGTCGTACGGTGCAGTGGCGCACCGACGGGGGGGGGGGGGGGGGGGGATTCGGGGGTTGTAACCCCCCCCCCCCCTGAGGCCGACGTAACCCCCCCTTTTGTTTAACCCCTTTTCTTTCCTTAGGCATTTGAGTACTGCAACGAAGATGTAAGACGCGCAATCGTCTGCACACTCGCAAAAAGCGCATTTTTTTGACAATTTGCTGTGAAGAAATCGAAATTAGTGCTGTTTAGATGGTATTGGCAAACTGTCAACCCCCCCCCCTGGCAAACTGTCAACCCCCCCCCCCCTGTCAAAGATCCTGGGTGCGCTTCTGGTACGGTGTGTGCAAACATCTGGCGTGACAGCGGACCCGCACGAGATTCTGATGAAAATCACCGATGTATTCTTGAACCCATTGGTCGTGGAACCGAAGTACTCGTGCACTGTTGGATGGTCGGAAAAGTACAAGCACGTTTCTGCTGTTTGAGTCACTGTTAAGGCGCGGATAGATAGTACGGTGTTTCGAGCGTGCGAGACAGCGGCCGGCGAAGTTGGATACGTCACGCTGGCCTCGCCAGGATTGCCGAAATATTACAACCTGCTCAGTTTGGTACGTTTAACATGGCCCGCAGCAGCGCACCGAAGTGCTCGATCAGCTGTTGCCGCTGTACATGCGGATAAATGCGCAGCCGGCGCGCACTTTCCCATTGTTGTTGCCTTAACACATTTTCGTTCGGCGAAGGCGCAAACTCTGCACGCTCTTTTCAGTCCAGAGAGCAAGCGAACCTAAAATCAAGCTTTGCACTTTATCGCGAGCATGCACTACGAATCTGTGGCGAACCTTTCTCGTTACATTCAAGATTTGCGCAACGTGACTGTTGCTTCGCTTAGGTGTAGTTATTCCAGTAGTTGGCGCATTGTTTCTCTCGTAGAGAACAATACGATAAATGAGAAACCGAAAGATCTGCTTACTACAATAAACACACATTTGGTCCAACACAAAACACATAGATCCAACACAACATCATGCGACACCTAGCTCGCCGCTAGGTGTCGCATGAATGGCTGGAGTCGCGAATACATTCCTCTTCCTAAACCGCTGGGTGATCTCCGCTCAGATTTCGCAACGTTGTGCATGATGTCCAATATAATGCAAAGCTTTCGGACGTTACTTACTAGTTTTGTGCGCAATAAGTCAGAAGTTGGTGTCGTCTGAGGCGGCGCCACTTAAAAATTTTCGATGCCGCTGCAACGGAACGGTGGTCCTATCTATCGAAGCATTGTCACATCTACGGCAAAACATAGCCCCCGAGATTTGGACGCGCCCGCCGGCGCGCGCGAATCTTGGAGATCATGGGCCAGAACACTGTGTTCACCGTGGCCGTTACAGATGGCGCCATTGTTTCGTTGCAGAGGTATTGACTTGTTTTGAGTGAGATTTGAAACGTTGGTGTTTGAGACGTTCGTTATATACGTTATGAAATGGGGCTGGACTAGTCACCTTTCTGCATGATAAAAGAGACGCCGAGAAGCGCTAACTGCGAGGTTATTGTGCCTACATTGTGTAGGTTTTCTGAACTATATTATTTCATTTTAAGTCTTCCATGTAGCTCAGCAGGACTTTATTGGGTACCTAATGTATGGAGCACATCGTCTTGCGCATCTGTAGCACGCAATTAAAAAAAAAACGTTTGGTTCAGGCTCACGCCTCTTGTGGGATACATACGCACTTTATCAACAATTATTTGACTTTATATGGTGCGCACAACCAGTCAAGTCAAACAGCAAAGAATGACAAGCGACATTTACAAAGCTTCTACCTCATAGTGGAGGTTTCCCAGTGGCTTTTTTTTATTTCAGTTGCTTTAAGAATTTGTATTGATAAACTTATTCAAGAACAAATGCTCATATAGCATAGGACATCTCGCACTGCAACAAGACGGCGGCAAGAGTTCCTTCAAAATTTCTTTTCTGTGCATATTTTTTCAACCTTACCCTGCTCCATCTTTAAACAACTTTAAAACTTTTCCGAGAACATAATTCATAAACCTTGATGCAAGATTAGTAAAATCGTCGAAACAGCACTAATTCGTAAACTACACGAGAACATCCGGAGACTTGGCAGGTATGGTCTGCAGTGTCGCGTTACCTCCCATCTTTCTATAAACAATTCTTCCCATGCAGTGATTTCGAGGAAATAAATGTGCCAACTGAAAAAAAAAAAATGTTGAGTGGAGGTGCTGGGTATCGATCCCAGTACCTCTCGCATGCTAAGCGAGCGCTCTACCATCTGAGCTACACCCCCGACGAAGATCAGGCGTAACGCAAGACCGTTTTATCCGTGGGCATTCCACGCGAATCTGGGCCGTGCGACGGCGACCGAAGAACGCCGGCGGCAACCGGCTTCTCCGACACCCTCGCCTCGCATTCTAACGAGCCTTCGCCTGCGTGTGTACAGCGTTGATGCAGCAGAGTGCGGCTCTCGTTTCGATTAAATCGACGCGGTGACCTAAATTCGCATTTCCAACTGCGGCATTCGTCTGGTAATTCTATCTACATTGCCTCTGGACCGTCTGTGTCGTACACATGTAGTTCCCCACAATTAATAAAAAATCACCGCCCTAGCACTCCGCACCGTTGGTTAACCAGTGAAGCTGAAACGTGCGGCCCCCGTGTTTATCACTGGGTTAATCCAGACGGTACAATTAAGTCTTTCTCAATTATTGGTTACGTCTTTGTGTTTCTTAATGAGGTTACACACACGTCCGGCTGCGACGGAGAAAACGACGTCACTGACGGTTTGCCAGCAGTCCGCCGTTGTCGCATTGCCGTTTGCGGTTTTTCGAAATTAAATTGCGTGAAAATTAAATCTGTCCGTCACGTAAGACAACGAATGGCTCATACCCCCTTAAGCAATGGCTCAAACCCCCGTAAACGCGGCCTCCCCATTACGACGACAGAAGAGAAGTGAAATTCTACGCTGGAATGATGAGCGCCAACGGAGCCAGCTGTGGAAGACGACGACGACGCTCGAGCCATTGCTGATGATGATAGTTTCTGCGTACAGGCGACAGACAGACGAATCGGCTAGCCATATACAGCTTCTCTGTAATATACCCGGCGACAACCTATAAATTGGAGTTGCAAATAAACCACTCTCGAACTCAAAGAGAATTTGTATACAGTTGTGGACAAAAAGATGTATTGACAAGGGATCCGTACGGATCCCGAAACGTAATTCTGTTTATAGTAATAGCGCAAAAACGAGACGCAAACAGAGGAAGCGAAGCACGCCTTATGAGGAAGCTTTAGCTCGGGGCCTGCTATCTAAATACACAAGAAAGAAAATTCTACTTCCTACGGTCACTAGAATAGAACTTTCTCTCTTAAATGAAAGACATTTCATTCAAAACTGTCAAGAGGTTGCCTCATACGAGCGTTTATGCGTTTTACATGTACTTGAGTAGGAGGCATAGGAGTAAGCCGCCTATTCCTATAATTCTACATTTATGGTTTAGTGCTATCTCTGCGTTCCCCTTTAAGAGTGTTCCATGATGTACGTCTATTTTTCTGCGTTTATGTAGCTGGCCGACCATCCTGGTCTTGTCTCACTTTTTAGACAGCATGTGTTTGAATTCTTTATACAGGCTATGAATACGTACACCGGTCGAGTGCTCCGCCTCTTCCCTCTGTCCCTAGTGTGACCCATCATACCCCTCTTTCCCTCTTCCCTTTCCCCAATTTCCAGCAACGGAATATAGAAGAATCGACATCAAGTTGACTTCTCTGCAGTACTTATCAAAGGACTCACTTTTAGGGAGGATTTCTTGAAAAAGACCGTTCCGATTGATTTTAGTTCTTTGCTGTTCAATTGCGCTACGATCCCGCTATGCTTTATATCACTTATGCGGTTTCCGTTGGCAAGATAACTCTTTTCATTATGCTAGCTCCGGTGAATAAATTATTGAAAAAGCTTCGACTATGCATGTCGCTTGATATTGGGAATGTTCTGCAACACGGACAATGTGTAAATATTTTTATATTCAATACAATAACTGTAATTTCTAGAGTTTTGAAAGTCATAAGTGGCACAAACCATGCGCTCAACAAGTGCAATTGCTTGCCCTGCAATTAATACTCACTGAAAAGTAAGATAACAATCTACAAGGTCATTCAAGGCCAGAGCGACAACCTTTAGGCAACCCCCTATACTTGTCATCATCGCCATGGTGTCTGAACAGGTGCGGCGCACGCAAGGAATCTAGCGCTCCTTTTAATATGAAACACCATAGTTTTAGTGCACTGCGCCATGGTATAAAAGTTACATAAACAGGGATAAAGTGCCTCAACAAGGCTGGCCTACATTTCGATAGGTGGGCCTATATTTGTCAAAGGCGACTTTCTCATCCTCGGCAGGTTAGTTTTAACGGGTTAGTAGGGTGACGTCACGTGTGGGCGTTGTCGGCAGCGGCTGGCTAGAAAGGAAGAGACTGAAAAAGAAATAAGCGCTGTCATGGTGGTGTTGCTAGGCCTCGTTGTGGCGAGGACGGGGTTGGAGGACGAGGTGAAGAGACCGGGGGAGGAGGGAAACGGCAGGAAAAATAAAAACAAAGTAGAAAGAGAGCGGCCCGTTGGGTTTGTTGTTGGAGGGGGAGGGAGAGGATGGGAAAAGTCTTCAGAGAGTAGTTTACGCACTGCTCCACAAAGGGAGTTTTCCTGAACGCCTACCGGTGTTTTCAGTCTATCACTGACAGCGGTCCCCCAATGACCTAGAAGTACAAAAATCCAGCTTTATTTTTCTTTTATTTTTGCGCACTGTCTCGGCGCTTGCCTGAATACCTTAAGGTTCGGACTCCAGGCCGCGTCGGCCCCATTCTGATTGGGGTTGAATGCGAGAACCCTCACTTATACCCTCGTGTGGGCACAGAAACTTATATGCATCAGAATTGATCAGGGGATCGTACTACACCGCCAATCGTCATTTCCAGAGAAACAAAACGCACACTTAAAAACGTTCCATAGTCTAAAGAATGCCCCAAGCCTGCGTTATTAGAGCATATAAAAAAAAGGATTTCGTAAAAAAAAAGAAAAAAGAATACGTGGAGGTGCTGGGTATCGATCCCAGTACCTCTCGCATGCTAAGCGAGCGCTCTACCATCTGAGCTACACCCCCGACAGGTGCAACGCGTAACCAGGCACCTTCAAGTGCTCACCGCTTCTGGCGTAAAACTAGGGCGAATGGTGCAATGCGAAGAAACAACCGGTCGGTTGTCGTGGTGATTGTGCGTTGCACAATAAGGAACGTCTGCCCTCTGAATAACGCTTGAGGCAGACTGCAATCTTCATTTTAATTTGTGTGTACACGTAAAGTGCTTGCATCAGACATTTACAGAGCTTACATCACCTGCAGTGCGTGACATAATTCTAAAAAAGAAAACAAAAGCAGCAGAAAGGAAGGTCATGATTGTGAGGACAATACCACAAAAAGAGCTGCAAAGAAAGACATAATCAATGATACCATGACAGCAACAATTAGCCACGTAAAAGAAAGGCAGATCATAACGTATATGCGTAGTAATGTAATAAGGTATTAGTAATTACGCATATGGTAATAGTAAGAGCTGAGTAAATGCATGCGTTCAAGTTTTACGTGACATGCACGCTCATTAAATGGACATTTGCATGAAAGTACCTGGAGGCATTGGCTCGTAGGGCTCTGTCTGGACCTCGCGGTGCACAGATTCCACGTGGAAGCGGTCCTGCGAACAAGGCGGCAGAAATTCGGGGGCATTCTCGAATAGCGCGCGGAGGCCATGCTAGTCGCAGAGCACTTCATTCTTCACGTTACGTCACTCATCCTCGTCCTCAGGACCAATCGCTAAACACGCTTCACGCCCATGGAGCCCCAAGGTCAAGGAGGCGTATAAATAATTACAAAATGTCATTGGCGACGCTTTCTCGGCGAATTAGTCATTACATCGTGTCGGTTTTACCTCTTGCAATATCAGGATGCTTCTATCACGGAGTTAACACCATTACGACACGATAAATATCAAGTGACTCACAGTATGCAGCCTAGAGGCCTTGCGTCCGCACCAAAGACCACTGTTGAATGTATACAGTGGTTAGAAAAGAAAGCTCTTCAACATAGCGGCCGGTAACCTCCAATTAATGTCATAGTAATGGCGGTCTTCATGCTGAGACCCCTTCCACCCATAAACTTCATTAAGAAAACTAGGCTGGAGGGTTCTTTAAAGAATCCTGGAGTGGTTCGTCGCGGGGAATCCCTAGTATGATATACTCCAGATGGCAATTACGATAAACGAAATTATACAGTGCCAGTCAGATACACGCATCCTACACAGACTGAGCCAAAACATGCAACATACAAATTAAGGTATCTTATCGCGATCAGAGTCTCTCAGCAAGGTTAAAGGTGCGGTGGATTACTGGCTTAGTGGCTTGGGATCTTGCTGCTTAGCACAGGACCGGAGGTTAGATTCCCATCCTCGGTGGATGCATTACGATGGTATAAGTATACAACGATGCATGTACGCTCGCTTACTAATCATTGGGTTCACGTGGACTCGTGAAGAACGGTGGTATGAAACTTAGTTGAAAATATTCCGCTTCGGCGTCTATCACATCCACTGTGTTGCTATGGGATGCTACTCAAATCCCATCAAAATACAAAGCTGTTGAGCTTTGAGTGCAAGTTTTGACGGAAGACCCCTGTGGTCGGGATGAAGCGTGGTAAGATATAAACGCAACGATGCCGGCAAGGATAAATAAAACGACAAATGAAACGACGTTTCAGCCGCCAAACCGAAGCCACGTGAACGCAAATATTTTTAGTTGTGCGTCAGGCTCAAGTCAGGAGCCGAAACATTGCTTCGCCTGTCGTTTTAACTTACGCTGCCGGCGTCATTGCATTTACATTCTAAACCACAGTTGAGTTTCCGGCGACACTAGCAACTAAAGATACCCCCATCGAAAGTTAGGTTTGGTTTCCCTCTAAAATATGGCGCATACCCACTATGAGGACTCAACCAAGAATCAGATAAAATTATAGCGTGTTGCTTAGTTGTGTCTAGAATGCAAAGGAAACATCAGGCGAAAAAACAAATGAAAAGGTATATAGCATAATTACTACAAATTTAGCAAGGAAGTCACTCTTAGACAAATGTATATTCCGCAAATACTTAACTAGCATTCATGTGGCCATGAGTATACTCTCGTTCGTAAGAAGCGCTCAAATTCGCCATGCCCTGATGTCAAATTCCGTAAGGTGGCCGTTTTCATCCAACCAGACAAGTCATAGCCTCCCCGTGAGCTAATCAGAGATGACGAAATGGCGACTGCGAAAATATGGCCGTACATACATCTCCAGACAGGCGATTTCTGGACGCTTTCGAATTGTACCATATTGCCAAATTCCGCGATGGCGGCATTTTGAGTCAATCAGTGAGGCTGTAGCAGCCCTCTGGGCTAATCGAAGCTGGCAAGATGGCGAATTCGACAGTATGCCGGAATACTAAAAGGTGCATGCAGGCCGGCACCCCAGGCTACAGAATAGCATTCAGGGTGAATTATGGCGTGTCCTCCGAGACCACAGCGGCGCATATTGCAAAGGCGCGATCTCAGAGGCCACGATTTTTGACACTCACGTCGGTCTGAGTGCCTATGGCTTGCCGCGAAGTAACTGTCGTTGGCCGCCAGGAGCGGCTGCTGCTCTTCTTGAAGCGACGCCGGCTTTCGGGTAATCACCCATCATCGCCGCTGCAAAACAAGGTACGACATAGTTGGCCTTGGAGTCAATAATGCACTGGTGACGACACCGCGTTATGTTGACGGCTGCATACAAGTTTTCCAGCCACATTTCGCGGTGTCACCAGCGCCGTTGCAGAGTTCCGGAAAGCAGACGCCGTCAGGAAGCTGCATTGGGCATTATTTCTGGTAAACTTGCATGATTCTATTCGGCCGTTTCATTGAGGAATCACTTGCAAGTTTTTGTTATTTTTATTTTCCTTTTCAATTTACGCTATTGTGCCTTTCCTTTGCCCAATATCAGGCGACATTGGTCGTTTTTTTTCTACAATCTATACGTATATTGCTCAGAATTGTTAAAGAAATCGGTGTCATTGTACTCCATGTAAGAAAGCAGTAAATGTCGAATGAGTCAAGCAGTTCTCTACCTTCTAATGTTTCAGGTCTACCCGATAGAGCAAATTGGCACATGTTGAAATTAAAGAGAGTAAGAAACCGGCGTCGAGCCGGATCAGAACCAGCGACCTATATGTTAATGTGCGCATTTGGAGAAACCTCTGCAGTCCGCGCCACTCTACCAATTGAGCTACCGACGGGGTGCCCACATCGTCACTGCCGACCACTGGGTAGTAACAGTTAAGGGTGCCGAATCATGTATTTCAACAGCCGTGCGTTTTAGCCGTTTCAAGGGCCATTTCGCTGCCCACCTTTTAAAACACACTCTAACGCATATTTCCTGCTGATACGGGAAAATGTTACTTCGGGCATATGAGACGGATTTGTCGGTAGTGTGCGAGGTTGTCCGCGTCCGCGTACCTGACGATTTGATGGGTGTTAGGCGGGGTGTTAGGCGGGGTGTTAGGCGGGGTGTTAGGCGGGGTGTTAGGCGGGATGTTAGGCGGGGTGTTAGGCGGGGTGTTAGGCGGGGTGTTAGGCGGGGTGTTAGGCGGGATGTTAGGCGGGGTGTTAGGCGGGGTGTTAGGCGGGGTGTTAGGCGGGATGTTGGGCGGGGTGTTAGGCGGGGTGTTAGGCGGGGTGTTAGGCGGGGTGTTAGGCGGGGTGTTAGGCGGGGTGTTAGGCGGGGTGTTAGGCGGGGTGTTAGGCGGGGTGTTAGGCGGGGTGTTAGGCGGGGTGTTAGGCGGGGTGTTAGGTTGGGTGTTAGGTTGGGTGTTAGGTTGGGTGTTAGGCGGGGTGTTAGGCGGGGTGTTGGGCGTGGGGTAGGGTGTTTAGGGGAAATCGGAAAAATATATATATTACTCTATGCACCAAACTCGTCGAGCTCCATTTCTATTGTGCATTACGATATATAGTTAAATCTTGCACAAAGGCTTTCAAAAGCAAGTAATTCAGTCACAGTAAAAATATAAATTCGCTGATTATTCTACGTCTTGACTAGTTACTTAAGGTGAATTAGACGCTACAGTATCAGAGGAAGCAAAAAAAAAAAATAACGTGGTGGGACAGGGCGTGAAATACGCAACGGACTTAGATCCCAAACAAGCGATACTATAATCAACAGAAATTTCGAGAAAAAAAATGAATTTCCATTTATTTGTAAAAATTAAAAAAAACTGTCCGTCGAGCCGGATTCGAACCAGCGACCTATGGATATCAGCATTAGCATTTTCCTCTACAGTCCACCGCTCTACCAACTGAGCTATCGACGGGACACGTTGTCGCTAAAAACTTAGAGTTTAAGCAGTAAAATCATGCAATGGGTGAGGCTAATTACGAATTCGTAAGCTTGTATTTCAACATTGGTGTCAATTCAAATAAGTTTCCAAGGCCTTATTGTCGATTACAACAGCAACACGCCTTATCCCACATACACCTTGGTGGCTCCATGAAACCCACACGTCTGGCACGTCACCCGTCGACTGCGCTGCCGAGCACGAGGTTGCTGGTTCGATCCCCGTCGTGGCGGTCACTTTCGGATAGGAGCGGAATGAAAAACAAAATATTTATGACATTGGTAAACTAAGCCCGAGGACGAAATTAATCTGGATCCCCCTAACAACGGACGTTCCTTATAGCTAGCTCACTGTGCAGTTTCTGCAAGTGAAAACCGACAATTAACTTTTAATCACCCTGCAGATCAGTATTGCAGTTGTGTTACCTTTGTTTTGACAATACAAAGCCAACCCGAACTAAAGAAAGAATTACAGAAATCCTTATGACACGCCAAAAGCAACATGAAAAACAAATATAATCTCGAAATTGGCCTTCTTGCTGACGAAACAGAAAGAAAATAAAGAAATAAAAAAAACAGTCCGTCGAGCCGGATTCGAACCAGCGACCTATGGATGTCCGCATTGGGTGCAGCCTCTACAGTCCACCGCTCTACCAACTGAGCTATCGACGGAACGTGAAACCCCGCGCCCGCCGGTTTTTCTTGAAAGTGGCCATGCACTGCGTGACCCAGTTAAGACAAGTCGAGGCGTGTCTGGCACATCTTACGCGCGGAGCCGCTTCTGCTTCGCACCTGTTACGTTCGTGGCAAAGAACGATCGCGCTTTGTCCGTATCGTTCATTTCTTGTCGCTACTATTGTCGCGTCACTAACTGCGCATGCCGAGCTATCTTTGCGTGAGCCGCGTTCTTGCCTCGTGTGCAAACAAAGGAAAATGACAATGTGAAATAGAATACATTCACTGCTATTTGCTCTCACAAGCAACGTTTTTAACTTCCAGATTACTACATAACGCATGTTTGTTGTTGTCGTCGTCGTCGTCGTCGTCGTCGTCGTCGTCGTCGTCGTCGTCGTTGTTGTTGTTGTTGTTGTTGTTGTTGTTGTTGTTGTTGTTGTTGTTGTTGTTCTTTCTCGCTTTCTTTTTTTTTTTTACCCATGCTCTTCATGTCACCCGCAACAAAACGCCATTCTGCCAGCCTACAGAAACCTAATAAATCCGCCATGTTAGCTATATAAGTTCTCTGTGCAGCCTTAGGCATTATAGCTCTAAACATTTTTGTCAACTCGTACGTCCTTATAGACTTTTTTCAGCCAAAACAGCCCGTTTGAACGTCTGCGGGGAGCAGTGGATCAAAAGAAATGGACTTGTAGCACTAGGTAGGCGGTTCGATTCGCTTACCAAGGCAGCCGCATTCTTTTGAAGGTGAAATTCAAAAGCTTTGTGTAATTACACTTGGGTGCACGTTAAGAACCCCAGGTTGTCAAAATTATCCCAGATCTGCCCACTACGGCTTCACACGTAAACCGCCGCGTACAATTTCGGTACGATATACCCTATAAAAAAATAGACTAGTTAACAAGTGTCGTACGTAGGAAGTTTATGCTGACTTCATGTTGCCAAAAGTACAAGTCTATCAAGAAATCAAGACGGCTTGCAGGACTCCTATGAAAGATAAATTGTCTTTCTAAATTCTGTTTTGTAAGTGGGAGCACCTACACGAGGGCGTTGAGGCTTCTAAAATGAAACGAAGTGAAATTTGAAGTTAGGATTCGAGCCAAAGTCCAGTCGCTCAAACAAAACCATTGGGCTTTCCGTCAACTTACGTCGGTCCGAAGCTCTGCTACGAGATGGCGGAAGAATCTTGGGCTGCAGTAGCGAGAAAGGGGGCATTTCTGTATCATTCCAAACGTTGCTCCTATCAAATGGCTTGAACAGCAATAGCATTCCAAGGAAACTAAACTCACTCACGATGCTGAAGCATAAGTGTACCCACAAATATATGGCTATGTAATACAAGGTAACGAATACAAAAGGCGTAGAAACATGAATATCGAAGATGGTTTGCACGCCTGGATATTCGTCTTCTTTTTAGCTGCAGTGAACTCGAGTCTCAGCCAATGCGAACTATAGGCTAATAACAAGTGCTCCTGACTTGAATGCATGCGGTATCTCCCTGCTTACCTGGAAGAAGCGTGAAAGCTTGTCCTCCATGATGATAGTCCTAACCCTCTGTTCGGATGACCAAGCTCGTGACACCCTGGTTCAGAGAGCGATAAGGTGTTCATCCAGAGAAGCGGCACATTTTTTGGCGTGTACGCAAGACTTGCAGTCATCGGCTAGAGCGACATCATTTTGTGATGGTTCAAAAGTCTCTCAAGAAAGCCGCTTTCTTCTTTTCTTTTCTCTTTTTTTACATTGCCTTTTTTCTCGCGTTTTAATTTTAATCATGTTCAGCCAGCGCTTCCTTTATTGTGCGAGGTCCGCAAGTTCGTAACCGAAACATAGCGACCACTTAACATTAGGCTAATTCAAATCATCCTGATTTTAGACATGCGCGGTCGTGTCGCGTCGTGTTTAATACGTTCAAGATGGCATAGGAACTCCACGCGTAGCTGTCAACAGTGCTTAATAAACATGAACTTCAATGCAAAGCACGCGATGGTTAAAGTTTGCTTGAAAGCACGACTGCGTGCTCAATTCACACGGCATCAGCTAAACACCGACAAAAGGCCTTGAATATTTAATCGGTTAAAATGCAAAACAATATGTACCGTGTTAATTTTTTTTATTCGAACTGATTTTATAAATTAGCATGCAGGATATAGCGCAAGTCAGCCTGCCTGTTCGGGTGGATTGCCTGAAGACGCCTAAATTGCTTGCAAAACAAATTGCAATATCCAGGTAACCGATTTAAAGAATGACCAACGAAAATTTGTAATTTAAATACGTATATTCTTCGGCGGACAATTAGGCAATCTTTTAATGGTAACTCGAAGCTTTAGGATGCTACTCAGTAGAAGAGTACAATCTATTTCTGATTTTCAAGGCTTCTTCTCAGATCGCAAAACTTCTTCTCAGATCTTTGAAAAACCGGCTAACATATATTTGTTAGGGTAAAATCCTCGAAGACCATGTGTCGAATATCTAGTCAGCAAAGCGGCGCTTACCATACAAATAGGACCAGCGATGTCAGGGTCGCTATCCCAAACAGGAAAGCATAGATCACCCAGGAAACTGAAAAGTATACGACGGAACAGTCCTATTAATATATAGGCCCCTTTCTGTGTACCAAACGTATGCTGAAATATTTTTTAATGTTTTGTAGGTTATAAAAGGGTAAGTTAAAATCAAAAGTTTTGAGAGGTTAGTTTTGAGAGGCTATTAGGTTTGTTTCTTCAGCCTATATATCGGCGCGTTTGTTGCACTTTGCGGTGCCTGTAAAGGTAGAAGACATCAAGCACACCACTAAATGAATGTCTATGTCAATGGAAAGGCGCTCTTTCTTACGGGACTGGTCATAACTATGCAGTGCGTCCTAACTAAATTGACTTTACCTTCATAACCACAGGCATGAAATCGCACTTTTCGCTTGTGGTGCACGTTTCTTATGCACGTTTCTTAAACCCGTTTCTTAAATCGTGCTCTTTCGGCATTCTTATGTACATTTCTCAGGCATGCTTCTAATACATGCCCGCTACTTATGGACGTTATGCATCTTCTTCGCTGGATGCTCAATCTCGTAGCACACCATATATGACGCCCTACTAGTGTGCGCTCACTCTGCAACTATCATCATCAGCCTATATTTATTTCCACCGCAGGACGAAGGCCTCTCCCTGTGATCTGTAATCAACCCTGTCGTGCGCTAGCTGATTCCAACTTGGGCCTGCAAATTTCTTAACTTCATCACCCCACCTAGTTTTCTGCCATCCTCGACTGTGCTTCCCTTCTCTTGGCACCCATTCTATAACTCTAATGATCCACCGATTATCTACCCTACGCATTACATGGCCTGCCCAGCTTCGTTTCTTTCTCTTAATATCAATTAGAGTATTCGCTATGCCCGTTTGCTCTCTGATCCACACCGCTCTCTTCCTGTCTCTTAATGTTAGGTCTAACATTTTTCGTTCCATCGCACTTTGTGCGGTCCTTGTTCTCGAGCTTCTTTGTTAACCTCCAAGTTTCTTCCCTATATGTTAGCACTGGTAGAATGCAATGATTGTACCTGAAACTATACACAGCTCTAAACTCACGCTGATCTGGACGCCTGACGGATTTCCTCACCTTCGCAATCATCGGACGAGGTGCTTCCCTGCCGATAGGTGGACTTGCCCGGTGGACACCAAAGGCAGAATGGGGAGCCGTGCTGCTCGGTGTAGGAACCGAAGTCGCAGGGGATGCAGTTCCGGAACTCGCCGCCAGGGCTGAAGGACCCGGGACGACAGACGTCTGCAAGACATAGTCATGCCAGAGCGACCAGTTCCTCTTGCTATTTGCACGGGATGGACTCCACGGTTACCTGTTTTGAAAGCTTGCGGGCGTCAATGCTTCTCTTTCAAAACAGGAAAAGAAATATGGTAATTTGGCGCACATTCTCGCTTTCGACAGTCTCTGACAGTAATATTGCATAGGGGGGACGCAAGTGGGCAACAGACGACACACAGCCGTTACTTGTGGTTTCTTCTGTCCTCCCTGTTTCCGCGATGCTCAAGATAAAGATACCACGATCGTCTGTCACAGACCTTCACACTTTCCACGTATGTCTTCGCTTGGCTGGCGGAAAGCTAACATGTCAGCACGAGTGAGTTATGTTGCCTTTCGGAGAACCTGATAGGGGTTCAATTAATCTGTAGCCTATGCTATCCGCCCCGTCATAGCTGCAAGTGACGCTCTGAGACTTAATAACGAATCTATCATCTTCCCGCAATTTTCTAGGGATAGCGTATGTGTTCCCCTGTACAAGTCTCGACGATACAGCAGCAATTAAACCACGTTACACAAACGTTGACGGCTCATCAGCTGTTCCAGCCTCTCGGAGTACTGCCGCCCCTTCTCCAGTTTCTGAGACTTTCGCTCCGAGGCTGTGACAACATGAAAGCTTACTCACAGCAGCGCTGCTCGCTGATGACGTAGCCCACGCGACATCCGGTTTCGTTCTTGTCACTGTCGAACACTGTAAGACAGATCGAAAAAGGTTTCTGAACGCTCATTCTAAATTAATGCTGCATACGTAAAACGCAAAGTGTGAGGTACAAGTGAGTGTACAACAGTCTCAAACTAAACTTCATAAGTGTTATGCATGCTCTAGACAAAAACCTTAAGCGCACTTTAATGCGTGCTGTTGGTATTAAAGGACATTGCGTCTGATATCTACATCCATTTATCAAGAGCGAATTCCCGCATTCCTAAACGAACCGCAACTCTCATGTACATTCATACTGCAGTGTTAAAGACAACATGTTCAAAATTCTTGATAACAATAATATCGGTCATTGAGTTTATAAGCGTACATCGTGCTTACACATGTGTATTTGTGTTAACGTGCATGCATGTGCGTGTCTGTGTGGGTGTTTGTATTTGTGCGTAAGCGTGTACGTCTGTGGTCTATTTGCGTGTGCACGGGTTTGGTGATGTATGTGCTTGCGTGCGCATGCGTGCGTGTGCGACACAACCTTGTGACGCTCGAATAGTCTCGTGCAAAAAAAAGTGTAACAATTAGATGGTATTCCACGAAATGCAGTGCACTGATTACTGACCCCACCCACCTTGGATCTCGTGACGAACTTTGATGAACACCTCGCGTCGTGGCAACCGGACGTAACCCGAGCATTCGTAGTAGCCACTCAGCACAGCCGCGACCTTGGGAAACCTGAGGTGACCCGTACTGCGGACGAGAGGGCCGGACACGCTATGATTTAGGGGATTGCACCGAGGATATTAATTCTCGACTTCGTATTTGCCAACCGCCTCCTGTACTCCGAGTTGCTTCAGTGCACACCTCGAGAGTTTATCTACGCATCGCAAAACTACAAAGGGGGAGTGCGTTCACCATCGCCCGTTCAAAGCCGAATAACCTTACAGGGCTAATGCGATCATATAAGGAGGGGGGGGGGGGGGGGGGGGTCGAGTCCGCGGGCGATTAAAAAGTGAAAATTGGGTGGAACGCACGCACTCAAAGAACAGAAAATAGCTAAATTAAAATTAAATTAAATTATGGGGTTTTACGTGCCAAAACCACGATCTGATTATGAGGCACGCCGTAGTGGGGGACTCCGGAAATTTGGACCACCTGGGGTTCTTTAACGTGCACCTAAATCTAAGTACAGAAAACAGCTGTCACAGCCTCCATACAAGGGGCAGGCCCTACGTATGTAATTATATCCAATCTATATATTTATATATCATTGTATCCATCTATTGTCTTTCAATCTGCCCATCTATCTATCCATCTATCTATCTATGTCCATCTACATATTTAGAGCCGTATTCGACTAGACCCACTCCTCCCAGCAGCGGGAGGCTCTAACTTAGAATTTACAACCAACGAAGATGGAAGCATCTTTTTCCCTTTTCTATACAAAAATCAATTTTTTTTACTTAAATCCATGTCGTATCTTCGAAAAAGATTTCACGTTTATGTTTTTATCGTTTCACCGTTCAATGTTGTTAGTTTGCTTCCACTGTATATGCATGCATTATCCTTCCTGCGTGGACCATGCATCCGCAGTATTCAATAAATAAAAGTAAACAAATCTGTCTATCTATCCACGTAAATCTATCTACAATTTATTCGTCCATCTGTTTAGCTATCCATCTGACTGTTTATGAACAAATCTACCATCAACTACATGCCTCACCTGACTGACAGCAGCGCCTGGCTGAGCCACGAAGTGCCACCGGCCTGATCAGTCCAGCGAGCCTGCGTAACCGTGACGCCTTCCTTGGCTGCACAAGGCATCACCAGCGAATCGTGCAGTCTGACACGGTGAACCTGAAGTCTCTTGGCGACCAGTTTGGTGCTTCCACAGCAGCGAAAAGCCGATAACGCCAGGAGAACCAAGAGGCTGGAGGCGTGGCGCATCACATCATCTTCTTCTTCACCTTAACCCCCGTATTTTTAATTTTTTTTACACGAGGCGTACGAAAAAAAAATGCAAAAAGCATGCCGTTCTATTAGATGCAGGTAGTGCAGCAATGAATTAGTGCCCTTGTTGTCCATTAAATTAAATTAAAATATGGGGCTTTTACGTGCCGAAACCACGATCTGATTACGAGGCACGCCGTTGTGGGCGACGCCGGAATAATTTAGACCACTTAGGGTTCCTTAACGTTCACCTAAATCTAAGTACATGGGTGTCTTCTGCATTTCGCCCCCATCGAAACGTGGCCACCGTGGCCAGGATTTATTCCCGCGACCTCGTGCATAGCAGCCCAACACCATAGCCACTATAAGCAACCACAGCGGGTGCCTGTTACCCAATGAGTGAACCCATCTGGGACATTCGGCTTCAGTGCGGCCTCCCTAGGCATCTTGTGCCTAACGCCTTAGTATCAGGACACAGCCACAAAACAGGATGACTGTTCGCCGTATAGATACGCGTGCCGGGCACTTGGGACACGTTGTGGGCTTATCATTTGGAGATACCCAGGTGCAACTAACAACAGGTGTCAGTGCCGAAGACAAACTTATTCCACCCGGGAAAGGTTGTAGGAAAGAAAGCAGACAGATTTGGGAAGAAGGTGCACGACAAACTACTGGCCTATCAACTCAATGTTTCATGGCATGTTTGACATAACAGTTTTCAAGGGAGAGTTGCTCCGCTTGCTTGGAAAAACGGGACCAGTCAAACGCGACCGCAATCTGCTCGTCGCCAAAATTCTTGCCGTGGTACCTTTGGTCTATAAGATCAGCAGCGAGGTTAATTGGTCGCACAAAGTACTCTTCACGCCCGCTCCTCATGGGCGTTTTGTGAGCTTGCTTTTGCGCAAGGTTGTCTGCTAGCCTTGCGTGATTTCTCATTTGGTTTACTGAAAGACTTCCCACGTGTGCTGTAGCAAGGCCTTGTCGGGAGTAACGCGACCATGGAGGCAGTGATCATGGAAGATATAGGGGTCACCAAATCTGCACTGCAAGGTGTCTCTGACTGAGTATCGCTTTGAAAAAAAAAAACATGCGCAATTGTTTGGACCTGCTGACCCCAGTTTCTACGGCGATTTCTGCCTCTTGGAGTACTTCCTTGTTGCTGAGGAGACTACTGCATCTTGTCTTGGCTGGGCAGTCTGAGAGTTGAGAAATTTTCTATGCCGTATGCAATGCAGCAAGAAAAATGGGAGTGTGCTTCACGTATTTGATCAATTGTTTTGACATCTCGCAAAGCTATTCCAATTTTTTTGTCGCATAAGATCAAAGGAAAGAAGTTTAAGCCGATACACTGCATGCGCATTCTATGCAATTGCTATGTGCGAAAATTTTTCGCGACCTATCTGGCATGCTGCTTGTATTTTACTTGAGTTTCTTCCCTTTCATAAGGCAACTCATTCGGGCGGTTTCATGGATTCAATGACTTTCAAGGTCTCGCTGTTGATGTCGGTCACAGTGTGCAGATGCGTGCCTGTTTCAGCCGACTTCTAAAAAAATGTCACAGTTTCGCCCTAAGGGCGAAGCAATGAATGCGATAGCAACACAGCAATGTCATACGAAGTAAGGTGAGCGGCTTTGGTAGCAATGTGAATTGTAATAAACATGAGCTGATTAAGTAAGCAGGTGTGCTGCGGCGTAAGTAGACCGACATGAAGAGAGACTCGATGACCACGAGAAGGCGCGTGTGAAACGGTGGTGTTGATGAGAAGCGCTGCCCGTGGGCAGCGCGTGCGAAAGGACACACCTGTAGCGCTGCACTGCCGATCCGGGCAGCATCGCATGTGTAGCGTGCGTTGGAAAATGTGGCCCGACTATTACTAACTGTGGTGTGAGCGCGCACAAACAAACATGAATAGATCACACTGAATGACTGCAGACAACGACTGTCAAAACGCTGGCAGCAAGCGCATACGCCGCAGCGGGCGAAGGTACGTGCGGTCTATCGCTTAAACGGAAACTGAGCGGCGAATTCACAGCGCATAAAGGTCAGAGCCGTGTGGAGATAAGAGACGGTGCGGGCGATCAATGCGGGCGATCAAGGCTTTATCAATGTTCGGTTGCGCTTCAGGCGTGGTGCTATCGACAAAAAAACCGCGACATTTGAGGACTTTTATTGTGATAGCATTAGGAGTGTCAAAATTGAAAAAAGCGCATGTGTTTAAAGTGTGGGAAGCCTATCACGTGACAGAGGTAGAGAGAGATGAGAGAGCTTAAGAGGAAGCTTTAGCTCTAGTGCTCCTATCTAAATACATGTAAAAGGAGAATTAGTTTCTCTCGGCAACCACTGCACCAAATTTGACGAGGTTTGATGCTCATAAAAGAAACACTTATAATATAGTGACTGTTGGTTTCGAATTTTCGATTTAGGTTGTCAATTGTTTATTAAATATTGGCGAAAGTGGCAAAAATTTCAGAAAACGAAACTATCAAGTTTACAAATGTGTAATTCAGAAATGAAAATAGATATCGAAATTCTGTCAATTACATCTAATAGTACATCTAAAGCGGACAAAATTGATGCTACACATGAATTCCAAAAAAATATTGTAATACAGCTTTTGCAGAACAATTGTACACAACGTAATAAATTCACGTAAGATATAAACTGACATATCGAATTTCTCCGCTTTGAATGATTTAATGGATGCCGTTTACAGAACGTTGATATCTGTTCTTGTTGCAGAGCTATTAATTTGTAAACTTCGTGCTTCTATTTTTTTTAGAACTTCCGATGTTTTGAAAATTATTTTACCAATATTGCCCTAAATCGAAATTCCGCTTCCAATAGTCACTAGAATTTAACTTTGTCTCTCAAATGCAACAAATTTCAATAAAATTTGTCCAGGGTTATCTCAGAAAAGCGTTTTTGCGTTTTACATGTGTTTGAAAAGGCCGCGTCGGAGTTGGGCCCCAGCTAAAGCTTCCTCTTAAAGGGGCAGACATTCGCTCACAACATGCATTGAAATAACCATGCTGATGGAAAGATTGCACATCGTATTGTTTAATGCGAGCCATGTTTTTCTCATTAACGTGGATTTAAATTTCTAATTCTTCATTAGAAGTCGGCAAAAATCACCTTTGGCGCTCCGCACGGCAACAACATGAAGATGAGGTCCACCCCGTGATATTCTGTAAGTGTGCGCGGTTTCGAGTCTTTTTATTAGTATTGAAATGCAGTACAGTTTGTTCTGTTATAAGATTTTTCTGACTTGCAATGCGCAGATAGGTCTTCGTTTGTAGTGAGTAGAAAAGTGGCGCTGCCTTCGCCTTCGTTTTCGATCTTGGCTCGTCTATCGACAGATTAACGGCGACGGAGGTCGGCCAGCCGTGACGTGGGCGTGTACTTGGGGGAAAACGCGGTAGAAATATAAGAAAGCTTCTGCACAACAACGCAAGCTTATTGTATCTCTGAAAATTGGTCGATTAGGTCAAAATGTACGTGGTTAGCTACACTATATACACTCACTCCTGTGAAAGAAGAGCGATGGGCGGCTTTCACGATTCGCGAGGTGGCCTATCGGCATCGCTCTCACTTCTCGGCGTTGCTGGAGGAGGGACTCTTACTTTAATTTTTAGAGGCTGCTCGGATCGAAAAAATTCTGCTAACAAAATACCCACGCGCTTTTTAAAGTAACCGCTACAGGTATAAAGATTACCTAGGGTGAGCTTTGCGTTGCGCCATAAAAAATTGGGCCCTCAAAAATCGGTTGTCAGTCCCTTTAAAGGAGCGTATACCAGTGCAACTCACGGTAGTCTCCTCCGGACCACCGCCGGTTGCACTTGGCTCCTTGAAGAGGTAGGTCGTGCGTCGAGTCGACTCCTGAAGAACGCTTTGCAATTTGGTAGACCCGGTTTAAACCACGGATCCGGGCGATCAAAGAGGTGCAACGTATTGCTCACGCATTTCTCTCGAATTTACGATAAATCGCCATTTTCTTTACTATAGAATGCTTCCAATGACACGTCGGTGTTTTGGCCCTTACTTGACGAGTCCGCCGACGATCTCCCACATCGCTAGTTGTCAGATGCATCGCCATACCTGTGCTTCACTTCTTGTGGACGCTTTATGCATGACAAAAGATGTCTTGCAAGCGGTGTGGCGTTGACGAAGCACCTCAGTTGTTGCAGACCGCGCGCTTGCAGCTTGTGGCGTGCAGTTGGCGCGTCGCGCAGGTTAAGTGTTTCCACACGTGCGACCTTGGACGAACCATATAGCGAAAGTTTCGATGCTCATGCTGCGGTGAGGCACTGTTCAACAACTTTCCCGCCAAAAGCTTTCAGAGACACTTAAACGGGAAAAGCGTGTCACGCTCCACTTGAAAGTATGCGGCGGCAGTCCCTCGGCGGTCTTCCGAGCTGGCGCGATATCACGAAGAGAAATCGAAATGCGAACTTGAATGACGAGGCGGCGCATAAGAAATCTATCCGCGGAACTTTGGACGGTTTTGGCAATTTTAGCCTTATAAAAACCGAAGGAAAAAAAAGCTTTTTGAAATTTTGTAGTGCTTGTTTTGTTTTGCTTTTTGTTATTTTCGACCGCTGTCATTTTTAATTCATACCACCTCCTTTTCGCATCGTTTTACAAGCGATACAGTTGAACAGCGTATAAATTTCAGGCATATCTGCGAGGCCTGTAAGGTACTTGTAAATAAATAAATAAATAAATAAATAAATAAATAAATAAATAAATAAATAAATAAATAAATAAATAAATAAATAAATAAATAAATATTCACCTCGCTTTTGAAGATGTTCTACTGACGAAAATGAAGTAGTGCAGTATCAGTTAAGAGCAGTATCAGTTAAGGTTTACGTTATAAAGTTACCATTATGCTAATTAGATACCAAAATAAAATTTGCACTCTACCCAGAGCAAACATGGAGGCTCTTATAAAGATAGCGGATGGTAACTGCGCCTGTACACATTTGGCTACATTGGTACTGGTATGAATGTTGCGTTGGAATTCAGCTATGTAAGCAAATTACTAGCGCACTCCGTAGGACTATACAATTTTCTCACTGACACTTTTCATCAAAGTATAAAAATTGAGAAGTTGATTGTTTAATTAAGACTAATTGTCTAATTGGGCGGAATGCAAAAGATAATCTACGTAAGTATGTGCAAGCGACGGCAAACAGCATTATCTTGGTTCTGTGCAGCTACGCAGCATTTGCATATTTTAAAAGTTTGGCTCAAGTTAAGTGACACAGCCTGTATAAGACAAGGGTCCGCAGTTCACGTTATGTGTTGCGTATGTGTCTTAAAACCGTGCTATGTAGCGCATATAACGGTAAGAATAATGTGGGAGGTTAACATTAAGAGGAAAAAATGGAGCTGGGCAGGTCATGTAATGCGTAGGATGGATAACCGGTGGACCATTAGAGTTACAGCATGAATACCAAGAGAAGGGAAGCGCAGTCGAGGACGGCAGAAAACTAGGTGGGGTGATAACGTTAGGAAATTTCCAGACGCAAGTTGGAATCAGCTAGCGCAAGACAGGGGTAATTGGAGATCGCAGGGAGAGGCCTTCGTCCTGCAATGGACATAAATATAGGCTGATGATGATGATAGAGTGCATGCACTGATGTCTGTGCGACCGCCATGGTGTTGTACAGCTTACGAAGCGCGGTGTCCTAAACAGCTCACTTCCACCGATGCTGTCGATAAACTGAAAATTTCACAAAACGGAGGGAAAAAAAAGGCAGGCTACAACAAAAAAAAAAATAACACGTATAGGTAATCACCAATGCATTGATAAGGAGTACCTCGCTTCAAAGCAAGCTGACGCTCACGCGCACTGTCAAACTACTGCAACATACTTGCTGTGCTTGGCTCATATGTCTAGCATGTAGTCCGGTCTATATGAAAGACTGCTGTTATATATCTTATTTGGCTGCTGCTCATTTTTATTTCATGTGCACAAGTGTTTTCCTTTCGCTAAAAGAAAAGACAATTCATTCGAGCATGGCCTGCTTCGTTGTCCTCGTTACAATCGTCTTGGGCGTCCCGCTACTCCCAGTCTTGCTATAAACTATCGTTCCTGTACAGGCGTGTCAATCGAAAAAGAAATAAACCCTCAAAAAATTTTCATTGGAGGTGCTGGGTATCGATCCCAGTACCTCTCGCATGCTAAGCGAGCGCTCTACCATCTGAGCTACACCCCCGACAGAGAAACAGTGTAGCAAAACGCCGTTTTATCTGTAGGCATTCGACGCGCAAGTGGGTCGTATGACGGCGACCTAAGATGCCTGCGGCTACCGGCTGGTCCGGCAACACTCACCTCGCATTCTAATGAGCCACCGTCAGTACGTGTACATCGCGGAGGCTGGAGAGCGAAGTTCTCGTTTCGATTACATCTGCGCTGTTGCCCTTTCGCACTTCCAAATGCTGCATTCGTCTGGTAATTGTGTCGACACTGCCTCTTGTCCATCTGGGTCAATATAATTTCACACTCATATGGCGACAACCCATAAAATGCAGTCGCAAGTACACCGCTGTCGAATTCAAAGACAATTCGTATACAGAAGTGCGCAAAAAGATATTTATCTTTACTTATTTTGTTTGTCAATGCTGTAAGCCTTGAAAGACTCATACAGGAGGGGGCATACAAACAGTACAGGCGTCGCGCTTTGTCACACAGGGGGTTGCAGCAAGCTCAAAACGAAGAGGCAGTGGTTACTATCGGCAAGCCATGTAAGCAAAAAGTAAATACAAGGAAACAAAAACAAAATATACAATTGGTACGCCATGTAAAGTGTAAAAAGCAGTCAACACAAAAAAAAATGCACATTGGGTGTTTTTGCATTTTGGATCTTCTGAGCTAAAGCTCCGAGCTGGCGCTGCTTAATAAACGCTATAGGCACGGATAATTTGACACTGATGTGCCATTCGCACCACGTAGCCTACCCGTCTTACACACGACTCGCGTATTTCCAAAACGTTCCACAAGGAAATCATACCATCCTACGTCCCAAAGTACCCAATCGGGTACCTTGGGTACCATTTCGAATACTAGCTCACAAGTGATTGCGTAACGTATTCATCTCGTAGATGAAGTCAAATGCATTCGAAACTGTATGGAAGTGGTTTAGGTGCATGTCTTGTTAATATTCCCACTAACTGTGTCTGGACCGTTGCGTCAGCACAGACAACGAAAAGCACCCTTGAAGTGTCTTTCGAATACCGCGAGTTGCTATAGATCGACACGAAAATCCAGGACCCAGGTTCATGATGTCAACCTACCACGGAATGTTACATCTTCATCACTGTGTTTACCGGAATAATAACGGCTACAGAAAACAATACAATGAGACAAAAAAAGTTATTCCAGGTTGAGTAATTTGGGCAAAACCGCTTCAGTTATATTACCTTTGCTTACGTGAACTCGACGCGACCGGGTCGGCTTTCAGAATTCGACTAGACCCAGCCCGATCCGACAGTTCACGCATGTATCGTTTAAGAACCCCAGGTGGTCAAAATGAATCCGAAGTTAGCCACTACGGCGTGCCTCATAATCAAATCGTGGTTTTGCCGCGTACCACCCCAGAATTTAATTCTTTTTTAACAGTCGTGCATTTTACAGATTTTGAAAATGCGATTTGGTTAGTTACCTCCCATGACACACGTCATGGTGATACGACAAAACTGTTTACGTTAGGCAGGTCACCCGTCAGTGCGAGATTTATACGCGCTGTTGTTTTGTCTTCTTCTTGTTTTCAGCTCCTTTGCTTACACTTCGCATTACTATAAATTAAAGAAAAAGATCGGCCAGAAATAGCTGAAAACTGCGCATTGACTCTGAAACCTGGCACGCAGCCACTCATTCTGAACGTGCAATACCGATACACGAAGCCAGCACAAACTTGAAAAATAAAAATCTGAACAAAAAAAAAAAAAGAACCCTCCGTCGAGCCGGATTCGAACCAGCGACCTATGGATGTCCGCAATGGGTTCAACCTCTACAGTCCACCGCTCTACCAACTGAGCTATCGACGGAACGGGAAACGGCGCGCAAACCGCTTTTGTCTTGAAAGCGACTCCGCACAGCGTGACCCAGTTAAGATAGCCGCACACTTTACACGGAGCCGTTCCTGCTTCGCACCTTTTTCATAGGTGAAAATGACTGATCCTTGCTTTGTCCGTGCCGTTGTGTCTTTGTTATCGCTGCTAGTGTCGCGTCATTGTTAGGAACGCACACGCAACTCGCTTCGCGCGAGGCGCGTTCTTACCTCACGTGAAAACAGAAGAAAGGTGTGAAGAAAGAAATCTAGCCTTACGTAATGCACCACGACGGATGACAGCATTCTCTTTAGATAGAGAAAAAATAACAACATAGCCTTATTGAAATAACATCTGTCATCCGTACATCTGTTAACCATAACATCTGTCAAGTTTTTTACATAATCGTACTTTATCCCCACATAATCATACTTTAGCCCCACAGCCCTAGAAAACGACTAGTCTGTATTCTTCCATGTAAATTAAGCCTTTACTGCTATCCACTCTGCGGTATAGTGTAGGCAATGAACCATTGCACGTGCTCAATGTTCTAAGGTAGATTTCCTTCGAGGCGGAAATCAAGGGTTTATACCAGTGTTCGCATTTTAACAAGTGTTTATTTATTTTTAATTCTTTTTCATTTTGTTCAATTTGTAATTTGCGCAGCATCCTTCTTCGTCTATCACTGCAGTTCGATCTTACAGGCGCCATTTTGAACTTTCAAACTCCTGCATAACGCGTGTCTTTCGCCCTCTGTCTATATTTTTCTTTATTTCCCACATGTAACCCTCACCATAAGTCATTTAGTCAGTCTATTGAAAACTTCATAAAGCCTCCCAGTGAGCTCTATAGGTCGTCTATAGACAACCTTTGGAATTACGGATCTACACCTTTTTGCCGACTAGTACGTGCCTCCTTGCAACAGACTCCTTGCAAACAGCCTATTTGTAAGTCTATGGATAGCAATTCAACAGCTTACCATACCTATAGTGAAGCAATATAAATATCTTGGTGTACTTACGCCAAGGTATTTACACGGGCGTTTACACCAACCTAGCCCTGCGTAAACCAGTAATCTACAAACGGTAAGAAGTTTGCGGACAAACTAACACTCTCTGATATCTCTTCACGTTGAAGCTCGGGGAAACGCGAATATTCCCCCTTCCGGTCATATGATGTGGGTGGCGCATATGCATTGAATTCCCCTTTCTCCGCGGCGCGTTCTCTCTCCAGTGTTGGATTATCATCAATTTAATGTTGATCGTCTTAGCTGATAAATAAGACAAAGCTGATTGGCAATAAGTTGGAAAAAAACAGAGCACTGATCCAAGTCCACACTTTCAACTTGCCGATCAGCTTTGTCTTATTTAGTGAAGATTCACTACGTGAATCTTCACTAAATAGTTGAGTGTTAGTTTATAAATATCAGAGAGTGTTAGTTTCTCCGCAAACTTCTTACAATTTGTAGATTACTGGTTTACGCAGGGCTAGGTTGGTGTAAATGCCCGTGTAAATACCTTGGCGTAAGTACAACAAGATATTTATATTGCTTCACTATAGGTATGGTAAGCGGTTGCATTGCCTTCCATACACTTACAAATAGGCTGTTTGCAGGGAGTCTGTTGCAAGGAGGCGCGTACTAGTCGGCAAAAAGGTTTAGAGTCATAATTCCAAAGGCTGTCTATAGACGACCTATAGAGCTCACTGGGAGGCTTTATGAAGTTTTCAATAGACTGACTAAATGACTTATGGTGAGGGTTACATGTTGGAAATAAAGAAAAATAGAGACAGAGGGCGAAAGACACGCGTTATGCAGGAGTTTGAAAGTTCAAAATGGCGCCTGTAAGATCGAACTGCAGTGATAGACGAAGAAGAATGCTGCGCACATTACAAATTCAACAAAACGAAAAAGAATTGAAAATAAATAAACACTTGGTAAAATGCGAACAGTGGTATAAACCCTTGATTTCCGCCTCGAAGGAAATCTACCTTAGAACATTGAGCACGTGCAATGGTTCATTGGAGTGGATAGCAGTAAAGGCTTAATTTACGGGGAAGAATACAGATTCATTTTCTTAAATTTTTGTGCGCAAACAAACAGGGACGAAGAAAAGGAGACACAAGGTGTTTGCGCACAATAAGTTAATACGTGGAAGAATACAGACTAGTCGTTTGCTAGGGCTGTGGGGCTAAAGTATGACTATGTACGATTATGTACAAAACTTGACAGATGTTATTTCAATAAGGCTAGGTTGTTATTTTTCTCTTACTAAAGAGAATGCTGTCATCCGTCGTGGTGCATTATGTAAGGCTAGATTTCTTTCTTCACGTCTTTCTTATGTTTTCACGTGAGGTAAGAACGCGCCTCGCGCGAAGCGAGTTGCGTGTGCGTTCCTAACAATGACGCGACACTAGCAGCGACAACAAAGACACAACGGCACGGACAAAGCAAAGATCAGTCATTCTGACCAATGAAAAAGGTGCGAAGCAGGAACGGCTCCGTGTAAGGTGTGCGAGGCAGGCCTCGGCTATCTTAACTGGGTCACACTGTGCGGAGTCGCTTTCAAGACAAGCGGTGGGCGCGCCACTTCCCGTTCCGTCGATAGCTCAGTTGGTAGAGCGGTGGACTGTAGAGGTTGAAACCATTGCGGACATCCATAGGTCGCTGGTTCGAATCCGGCTCGACGGAGGGTTCTTTTTTTTTTAACGTTTGCGTTGGTTACGTATATCGTATGCACGTTCAGTATCAGTGGTTACTTACCAGGTTTCAGAGTACACGGATAGTTTTCAGCTCCGTCTGGCCGAATGTTTTCTTTTTCTTTTTTTCTTGCGTTCAATTCCTACAGTCTTGCAAAGTGTAAGGAGCTGAAAACAAGAAGAAGACAAAGCGTAGCAATCTCGCACTGATGGGTGACGTGGCCAACGTAATCGCTTTTCTCGTATCACCATGACGCGTGCCATGGGAGGTAATTAATCATATGGCATTTTAAACTTTTGTGAAATGCACATTTGTTAACAGAAAATTTAATTCTAGGGTATTACGCGCAAGAACCGCGATATGATTATGGGGCACGCCGTAGTGGTGGACTTAGGATTAATTTTAACCACCTGGGGGCTCTTAGTCGTGCTCTTAATGCGCGATACACGGGCTTTATTTATTTTTAATTTTTTTTTGCTTTTTTTTGCATTGTGGCCCCGATGAAATTCGGCCGCCGCGGCCGGGATTTGAATCTCGCGCCCTTGGGCTTAGCAGCGCAACGTCAAAGCCACTACGCCACCACGGCTGTTGAAATAACATGATTCGATCCTCGCAAGTGGATCACACATTGCGTGGATGTACTGCACAGACAAGCCGACAGTGACGACGTCGACGCCTCGTCGATAGATCAGTTGCTTATCAACATCCCTCCTAAAACAGCAATCGTGTATCTCGCGTCCTTTACCCCGTTCTTGAACTCTGCTCCTTTGCAAACGTATGTACCAAGCCGGTCAATGTTATCGCGCTGCTGACCCAAGGGACCTGCGTACGCACGAACCCGACAAAGGTGGGTCGAATCTGTTTGTGGGGCTGAAAACCGGTCGTAGGGTTCGAGTAAGCACTAGAAGGTTGAGACGAGCGAGCGTCGAGGCGAACTCGGTCAACCCGCTTCCAAGAGGTCGACTGACTCGCCCAACCAGAGATGCATGTGGGCACTGTCGGATCGGGCTGGTATATCTAGTCGAATTCTGGTGCTCCAAGTGGTCTAGGTGTTCACTTTTAATGGCGTAAATTACTTTACAGTGTAGGCGCAATAGCGCGGCGTTACGAGAGCTGGGAACGAACAACTATAGAAGGCGAATGAATGCCAAAGGAAAGTACGGAAAACGAACGCAGCGCACTTCACGGTGAAGCAGCGATATCTTGTAGATAGAGCTTGCGCCCGGGCCTTCGCAGTTTCGACAGTTGGTACGCTGCTACGAATTAAGATGTGCAGTAGCTGTCTGCACCGACGTTACAACCGCTCTTCTAATTTTTCTTCCATGTTTGCCAAAACCCCCTTCAAGTAACTTTGCGAATTTGCCATAACTGTTCAGTGCATAGCAATAGTAAATGCTCCATTCTCCCGGTTAAACAGAGCTGCTTGAACAAACCGTGTTTCTTTTTTTCTCTATCTACGAATACAAATACAATTTTCGTGAAGATAGCGCTGTCTTCTCAGAAGTATCTTTCATTTTTACTCGGTCCAGAAAGAAATTAGAGTCAAATATGCCGCAGCAGCCCGGCAAGTGTTTCTATACTCAATTTTTAATAAATAGCGTTTAAAATTTTCAAAGTACGTTTTTATGAAAGAGGATGCACCTTCACAGAAAAGAAACGAATAATCATGGTCATAGGCTAAACGGACATATATAAAACAACTTTTCAGGAGGAAGCAAGCGTTCCCTTCAGCGGAAAATTAAACGAAGCGGGCGCAGAGAAAGATATCGCAGAATTTTTTTATTCATGCTGGGGTGGGCGGCAGGGTTCTACTACACTAGTCTCAGTAAAGAGACGAAGGAACGAGGTGTAAGTTCTATGCTATACTGTCACGTGCTAACCTCAGCAGCCGCGGTCCGCAACGTGGTAGATGTCGGCCACTTCTTATCTCTCTATACGGCGTGCCTCATAATCAGATCGTGGTTTTGGCACGCGTAAAACCCCGTAATTTAATTTCTTGCTTGCCGCGAATCTTTGATAGCGTTCCCTCATTTTTGCTGCGCCTATTGCTGAAAACAATTCCGGCAGAAACCATCTCAGGATGACTGTCGTCGGTACTGCGATTGGCATTTGAAGCAATGTATATAGCGACACGCCTTACTGCCACTGCCGCAACGCGTCATGTAGGAGGCCACGTGTGCTGCACTCGGGTTCCTCTCTCGCGCTTCCCTCGGAACATGGTGTTTCGTCTAGCTGCACTAGACGAAGCCGCGCTCGTCCCCAAGTTTACCACCGGACAGTTTACCAGTGGACCAGTTTGTCCCAGTTTACCAATGGACAAGTCCGCGCTTGTCCCAATTTTACCTCAAAGCGGTTCAGTGAAGAGCGGCACGTGACCAGTGGCACGTTCCCGAAGATGCTTATTTAACAAAAAAAAAACGCGCGCCATTCCACTTCTGTGAAGGTGGATTACCAGCGAAGCAGTTTAGCACACGACATACTCGTAGAGGTGACCCGGAATTTAGATCGAAGGTGTGAGCAAATTTTATTTCTCTTGAGCGGCGACGGCGGTCATCCCGAAGAAAGACACACGCACACGTACTTTTATTTTCGGTGGTTTTGATCGACGGCACACATTTGCGTGGAAGACTACCGCCACCTCGGGGAGCCGGAGGAAACTAGACACGCACGGCGGGACCGCCACACCGGGGGAAAGTAGACGCGCGCGAGGCGACCGCCACGCCGGGAGAACGGAAGGAAACTAGGCACGCAAGCGCCTGGAACGACGACAAAGAGAGGGTGGCCGACGCGGGTCGCATGGCGGCATATCTTTGAGAAGCCCTTATTGTCTACATGAGAATCTACTGAATTTGAAAATGGTGCCTATTGATAACTAATCTCCTGAAAATGCATATCCTAGTGATGAGCCGTATAAGCTTTGCACAGAATAAAGCGATTTTCCATCCAATTCGGGAGCTGAGTTTTTACACGCCCAGATTGGTTGACGGACACGAAAAATGCTTAGAACCCTAATCATAGACAGCTTCGCTGTAAAATTAATTAAATTAGGAGGTTTTACGTGCCAGAACCAAGACCTGATTTTGAGGCACGCGGTACTGGGGAACTCCGGAAACGTTTGGACCACCGGCGGTTCTTTAACAAGTATCTAAATCTAAGTACACTGGTGTTTTCTGCATTTCGCCCCCCATCGAAATGCGGCCGCGGTGGCCGGAATTGGATCCCGCGACCTCGTGCTTAGCAGCACAACACCATAGCCACTAAGCAACCACGGTGGGTCAAGAGGCTTATTGAAGAGTGTCGCATACACAGTTACCCAAGTCATCGTCAAGGAGGTTCTTGAATCGCGGCACATTGTGACCCAATACCCAGTGACCCAAGTTGTTTCGACGCTTTATTCAGAACCCGGATTTCTTCGTACAAGCAGCCCGACACTCTACCTATAATAGACCACGGACCAGAGACCCAAGTTAGCACGACAGAAGTTAGGTACGGACAAACAAACAGACAGAAAAAATACCGCGAACGGGGCAACGTTCCAAAATAATGCAAAGCGTGGTAAGAAACATATCAAAGTTGTTCCTATCGTTGCCACAGATTCCTTCGTTCACCGATAGCTGCGAACAGCACCAGGAGTACACCACAAAACAAGGATAAAAACAGCAGTTATACGTGTAGTCATGATGTCGAGCGGGCAGTTTTGTTTTGCCGTGCAGTCGCCAAAGTGGTGAATGACGCTTTGCTGCAAGTCGATAGATGGCGCTGGACATTTTGAATATTCCCTAATGGTGCGCATGCGCGTGAGGTCACGTGACTTAGTGCAGAGTGAGAGGAAACGATTTTGTGATTTCTCGTTCCCGGGTGTGCGCGGAGTGCTGAAGAAAGAGAATGTCATCTACCGCAAATGATTGTGGTAAACGCCCGTCTAAGGCAGGCATCTCCGGTTATTCGTTTGCTCAAGTAATGAGCCAAGATCATTTCTAAATCAAGTGTTTATTTCGTGGTAACGGTTTATTTTTTTTCCTAACTTTATAAGACCAAAAACGTACAGCGACAAATGTACAAATTGGAACCGCGATTAAGCTGGACAGAGGTCAACCGGGCTCTGCCTGTACACAGCAACGGCAATTTAGAAATAAAGACAGTGTAATTGGAGGAACGTAATTTATTGCCTGGGTTTTTCAGAATGTCCCTAGGTGCTTTCAAAAATAATTGCACTTGAGTTCTGCGCAAGGCCCACTAACACTCACCTGTTGTGTAAGAAGCGTAAGCGTATTAACCGTTTTGGCCCCTGGTCGCTTTCAACAACCATGAAACAATGATAAGCAAACTCGTCGCATTGTTCCTACCTGTGCGAAGTGTTGCATCACGTAACATAGAAAATGCACGTCTTGTTGTGCAATTTGCCTTTGTAACCTGTAACGCTGATTACTATCGCCAACACTTTGAATACAGCGATTGCACGAGACATTTTATAAAATTTTCCTGCGATCGACTGATTCGTTGATTGATTGATTGATTGATTGATTGATTGATCGATCGAAGCGCGGTGCGTTTTCTTTGGCTTTCTAACCCGTTTTCGAGGTAGGCACATGCTCTCCACCGAGTTGCATTGCACGTTCGACATCAAACGCACCTTTAATGGCAACTCCGGTGATTTCTTTTTACTACATCAGGGTAACGGCAACGTTATGTTTACGAAAGCAACACCTGGCTGAGGAGTCGAGCGAACCCCTTCGTGTGACGTCAATTGTGGCGCGGCTGCCGTGCGAGGCATGCCGGTCATCGCCAGCGCGGGGTACGAAAGCGGCGAAGAGCAGACGCTCAGCTGATTGGTGACCGTGCCGGAACGTTGGCACAAAGTCTTCGGGTGACAATGTCAGCTGCACCAGCTATTCGCAGCTGCCAAACAGTGGCAGCTCCGATTCCGGTGAATTCAATAGCCACGAATCGTCGTTCGCCTTCGACATGCCGCCAGAGAGCCATCGCCAAGAGCATCGCATCGCACTGCAACACAAAGACCAAGGGTAAGCCCTAACCACTGATTTGATACGCGCTGCTCGCTACTTTAGGTGTTTTACCCCTTCTCAGGGAAACGTTTTACAGTACTGACTAAAATACGTCTTGGAACGCTTCTTTCCGCATTTCTATGTCGATTTATACAGTGCACTGTTTCGCCGCAATTTCTGCGCCAAACACTCAGGATCGTCAACACCTCCACGCTGTCGTCTGCCATTTATTCCCATCTGCGTATGCCACCATTGAGGTCATAACAGAATGTGGCCAGTGACTGAGGAGGAGGCAAGACAGGTGGTCCAAGGAAATTAATGAAATTCTCATTTGTGAAAAAAAAAGAAAACACTGACACTCTCCCGCCGGCTGTGTTGAAGAAATTAGGGAAGTGTGCAGAGAAACGCACCCATCCGTTGCCCTTTAAGACGCATGGGCTCTTGTTGCGTAATCCTTCAGCGTGAAGTGACGGCCACCATGGAAAAAACACGCTAGACGTTTGTTTGCAGCGGTGAGTCGCCGCAGAATCCTCTTTTCAGACGAAGCGGACGGCAGCATCATCGATGCTCGCTGCAATCTTTCTTTGCCGGATCAGGGCTCTAAAAAAACGCACGTGGCCCGAATGGTCCATAGTAAGCTCGCAATAATAGTTCCGGCATGATATACCACCCCAAATAGTTTGGGAATTCAGTTTGACGAGGCGCAGACGCACACAGCTGACGCGACTCGACCCAGTTCAAAGCACGCGCGGCCTTGTTCGTCGGCGGCGTCACGGGCCGTCCGGCTCATGACGTCAGTCTCGAGTGCGCGCCCGTTGGTGGAGGCTCGTGTGCATCCGCCTTTGAGGGGGAAAATACCGCGGCCTTCTAAAGTTGTACCCGATATAGATGGAAATAGAGTATACAGCCCCTTTCAGGCCACAAAGAATGCGCAAGAAGTTTGAGCTCTGTGCAAGACGGAACAAGGCGCTCCTCCTTCAAACACATTGAGATGGAGCGGTCACGTGAAGCTCTGCAGACGCTGCAGACGTCAATTTCTCTTTGTGCGGCGAACGGAAGTGCTACTCTGAATAACGCCGTGCTCACCTGGAGAAAGGGAAGGACCTTCTCTCAGGAACAAGAAGTTTTCTTGTCACGTGTCGCCTCGGAGACCTGTCAGAACCAAGACGGCGCTTCGTTTCCTAAATGCCCTCACCCGCCCGACGTCCGATGACTGCTTTTAATTGCCCATCGGGGTTATTTAAGCAACCCCGCCATGCATCTTAACCTCTCCTCTCATCTCAAGAATATCACCATGCATCCTAAATAAATCGTTCAAGCTTTTATAACGCAACGTCATCATCTCTGCTTGGTCGCCTGGTACGTCCAGCTCATGGCACGCCTAGCTTGGAACCCTGACATTAAGTAACGCCAGACGGCAAGAACTAGTATCCGCCGCCCAAAAAAATCCGCACGTATGCGTCTGTTGCATGGATTAACTGCGCGCCTAGCTATCTCCGATCGGGGCAATATAAATGAGTGATCTGTGGCATGGCCAACGCAAAGAGTGACGTACTTAATTAATGATGGGAAACATTAGTGTTTCTTTTTAGAATTGACTAATTATTTGCATAGGTTATCCTATTCTTGGCCAATACCCCATAGTGGGCATGAACCACTCGTTGAAGAAAACCGACCAACTCTCGCGTTTCTATCATTAAACCTATATATACACAGGGCTGGTCTGGCGATATCGCCACTGTGTCAATTCTGCCTAGGAATAGAAACCGTAGAACACTATTTCTTAATATGTCGTCGGTATAAATTACAAAGAAAAAGGCTTCTTGAAATACCGCTTGCTAAATTAGGGGTAAATTTAACATCAGAAACAGTACCCACTTTCGGTGCCTCGGTATTTGGCTTTAGCCACAGGGACGTATTTGATGCCGTTTGTGGTTTCATTCAATCAACAAAACGAATAAAATTTTAAATCCCTGCTTTTACAATTCTCTCAGAGATATTTCAGCTTTAATTCATGGCATTATTATTATAAATTATGCAGTTCAGGAAAATAATATGTCTGTTCTGATTACTAAATTGCACATTAACTGTAGTTTCAGAATCCATATCTAGAAGTTCAGGTGCTCAATTCTTGGCCAATCCCCCGAAGTGGGTACGAGCCATGTGCTGAGGACATCTTCTTCTTCTTCTTCTTCTTCTTCTTCTTCTTCTTCTTCTTCTTCTTCTTCTTCTTCTTCTTCTTCTTCTTCTTCTTCTTCTTCTTCTTCTTCTATTATGACGGTACGAGCCATTACAGAGGTACATTATCTTCGGCATCATCATCACCATTAATCGTGCGGACTTCGTAGTTCGCGACAACAGCCTCGATTACAAAGGAACAAAGACGCACAGAAAGCGCCCAATCGCTCTTTTCTACGCAAGGACAACGCTGTGACTCAAGCAACACCTTCGAGCTGCGTTCCCCGTACGCCTCCATTATCCCGCTAAGAGGCCACGTTGCGTGCAAGTATGCAGTCCAGACAAGCCGGCAGAGGCAACCCCTGTCGTTCCGTCGATAGCTCAGTTGGTAGAGCGGTGGACTGTAGAAGTTCCAACCAAAGCGGACATCCATAGGTCGCTGGTTCGAATCCGGCTCGACGGACTATTTTTTTTTTTTTTGCTTTTTCTTCTCTCTTAATAACTTGGCATGCTTTTGTTTACGTTGTGTAACAATCAATACCCAAAATCTATTTATGTCATCACCGGCGCTTTGAGCAGAAATGCACTTGGGGGATCTGTTTTATATGTGCAACGGAATTGGTGCCAAGAAAAGAAAACGCAACCGTGGACGGCAGAGGATGGCTTTGCGATGAAGTTCACGAAATAGCAAGGACGTGGAATGCAGTCGAATTGTAACTGGATATCGCTGGGAGAGGCCTTTGTCTTTCGGTGGACATAGCGTAAGCATTTCTAATGTAATCTGCAGCGCGAGAAAATACTACAGGAAGTACATTCAAAGGCTTGGGCGGGTCGATAGACATAATGCTATTGCATTACAATTGTTCAGGTGAAGCATGCTAACCTACCTTCATCGCCTCTTTCTCCGAGTTTGGCTTTGGTGTTCGCGTAGAGTTGACATAGTGGAGGAGAGGGAGGGTATTACGAAGAGCTGAGTTGAACAGATCTGACGTTATAAGCCTATAGCAACGAGGAGCTTTTTTTTTTTCGAGTTTTTTTCCATGACGCACCTACCCGGATGTAGGCGTAGACACCGTATGTTTGGTCGCGGCAGGCATGGTGGACACATTGAACATTTGACTCACTTTTCTCACTTTAGATTCGCGTTAATTCACATTTAATTCCCCTTAATTTACTTTTTCTCACTTAATTCACCTTATGATTCACGCCGTTTACCTTAGATTCACATTTAACGCTTAAAACACTTAATTCTCCTTTACATGTGCCACCTCTAATCACTTATCATTCCATTAGCTACATTACTTCACTTGAATCACCTTTTGAGTCACGAATATTTTTATCTAATAAATGGCCTTCTCTCTCACGTAATTTACCTTAGATTCACTTTTTACACTTAAAGCACTTAATTCACATTTGAACGAACCACCTCTAATCAGTTATGATGGCATTTAATGTGTCTAAAAAGAAGTTGCCTAAGTTTTTTTTTTTTTTTTTTTTTTTTTTTTTTTTTTTTTTTTTTTTTTTTTTTTTTTTTTTACACCGAAGCTGTTTAAGCCAGCCGTAATTTGTGGTTCGCATCAAAAAACTGCCGCGCCGTAGCCATGGCAACCAGGAGGGTGGAGGACAGCAGCACGGCGCACGCGGTCATCCTCCTCGCCAGCTCCCCGCTTCCCAACCCCCGCCTCTCTTTTCTCCGCGGCGCGTTAAACCAGGAGAAAAAAAAAAAAGGCGAAATCTTGCACTAGGCTGCGCAAAGCTCAAGACACAGCGAAGCTGGCCGATTGATATCGAGCGGCTAGCCTCCAACGCGTTCGGCGTCGGCAAGCAACAGCGTTCTTGGCACTGTACCAACCTTGGTTAGCCTGCTTGCGTTTGTGGCACGCCAGGAACGCTGTCGCTCGTAGGCGCCGACGCGTCCAGCGCTAGTCACGCGAAATGTCGCCAACGTGTTCGGCGTCGGCAAGCAACAGCGTTCTTGGTACTATGCCAACCTTGGTTAGCCTACCTGCGTTTGTGGCATGCCAGGAACGCTGTCGCTCGTAGGCGCTGACGCGTCCAGCGCTAGTCACGCGAAATGTCGCGAAACGGAAGGTTTCTCCGAAAATGATCGCTCTAGAATACTTTCCCTACATGTGTAGTTAAGTTAAACCAAGTTAAGACCTAGCAGCAACCAAGTTAATACCTAGCAGAAGCAGCCAGTAAGACTTGAGGATCGACAGTTTCGCTGTGTCTAAGCTTTGCACGACGAAGTGCAAACTTGCTCGTTTTTTTAACGGCTTCTTAGCTGGTATTATCTTGGCCTTGAGCGTAAACACGGGACCGTGGCATTCGGCACTACCAGTGCAGTCTAACGGCGGCGCCGAAATGTTTTGAGGATGTTCAGTGGTTACTTGGATTTTGATGCCATAACGCCGGACGGTCGTCGGATTTTTCGACCCATGAGTCATGCATCTAAGGCTTTCGCCTTAAGAACAAGAAACGCCGCATCTCCATAACGTAACGTGGTATACACGTTACTGTGACGTCATATAGCGTCAATACATTTAGCATGAATGCAAGTGTCCAGAGGATCGAATCCCGGCCACGGCGGCCGCCTTTCCATGGGGGCGAAATGCGAAAACGCCCGTGTACTGTGCATTGGGTGCCCCAGGTGGTCAAAATTAATCCCGTGCCCCCCCACTATGAAGGGACTCAGATTGACCCATATTGTCACTTTGGCAAGTAACACCCCACAATTTAAGTGTCCAGGTAAAAAAAGGGCAAGTTTGCACTCCGTCGTGCAAAGCTTAGGCACAGCGAAACTGTCGATCCTCAAGTCTTACTGGCTGCTACTGCTAGGTATGAACTTGGTTGCTGCTAGGTCTTCACTTGGTTTAACTTAACTATGCATGTAGGGAAGGTATTCTCGAGCGATCATTTTCGGAGGTACCTTCCCTTTCGCGACATTTCGCGCGACTAGCGCTGGACGCGTCGGCGCCTACGAGTGACAGCGTTTAGGGAGCCTACATGCAACGTTGTTTTGCATGTGCGCTCCCTAACAGCGTTCCTGGCATGCCACAAACGCAGGCAGGCTAACCAAGATTGGCACAGTGCCAAGAACGCTGTTGCTTACCGACGCCGAATGCGTTGGTGGCTAGCCGCTCGATATCTAGCGAAAGTTGAGACGACTAGGCGCAGCCCCTTTTATGGCAAGCTTCAAGGCCAAGCGCATGCACACTGGGCGAAAGCTATGCACAGTGTACGGGCGGCGCGCAGCACACTACACGCCGGGATGATGTCACGGCTCATGCGCAGTAGCGCGCAGCCGGCTGGTGCTCGGCAGAGCCGTGTCTGTGTCGGGCGAAGCGAGCGCGCACCTGCGCCGGCGGTTGCTAGGCAACGCAAGGTGACGTCATCGCTACTGCTTCGGCGCATGCCCGGCTAGAATGACTGCACTGTCTGCGCGGCGATAAAGAATGACTGCACTGTCTTTTCAATGAGACAGAGATATGAACCTGGTGGTGATTTGGCAACTCTTCCTTCATAAATATTACTCAAGCACGTGGAACTGAACTGAAATTCCTGACATCATGACGTACGATGTCGTTAGCAGTGCGGAATTTTAAAAATGACTATTTATTCGTTTTCTCACCTAATGAACCTTATTAAGCCATACAGATGCAAGTGATTTTTGAATCATACGCTAATAGTCTATATCGAGTAGGGCTTCTCTTGGCAGATTGCCGGCAGGAAAATTACGTATCACGCTTTTTTTTTCTCTTTTGGGTAGTTGCCGACTTTATAGTTACGGTATCGAGCCTAAATTACTTGAGCACCACAAATAAATTTTTTTATTCGCCTGAGTTTCCACGTGGGATATAGCGCTGGAATGAAATTACATGAAATCACTAAAGCCCGCTTCACGCGGACAAACTGCGACGACTACTTATGAAATTAATTACATCCTCTTTTATGCGACCAGTCAGAAACGTGTGAAAGTGCTGTGCTGTTAGTACTGAAGACTGCCACATTGGTCCTTCCTATTGTACACTTATGCACTAGAAGATATTTTCCTACTGTGGAGGCTATGCATATCCCACGCTCACAAACTGGCCCTTCCCTCAACGGTGCAGCTCACGGGCTCTGCCGTTGCGCTGGTGAGCTCTGTGTCGCTGGTTTTATCCCGGTCGAGGCGACAGCATTTGAATAGGGGTGATGAGAAAAAAAGCACGTTAAGTGCACGTTAATAAACCTTAGTGGGTTAAAATTATTCTGGAGTCAATTACTTTAAGCCGTGCTTCGCAATCAAATCGTGCTTTGGCACGTAATACACGAACATTTCGTCATATTATTCCTCACTGCATTGACGACGCACTTTGAGCGTGTCGCAGTAATGAGGAAAAATGATTAGTTATTCGTTGTACTCTAAAGGACTTGAAGCTCGAAAGCGTAATTACAGGCTCGACAGCTTTTCATTGAAGTTATAAAAAGAAAGAATAATATTGTGACAATACTTATTTAAGTGTTCTACATTTAACTGAAATACGTAACTTTTGTCGGAGTTGGAAACAGAAAAAAAATCCCGTGGAGGTGCTGGGTATCGATCCCAGTACCTCTCGCATTTGAGCTACACCCCCTATAAGGAATCGCAGTATAACGTAACTGCCTTCATTCCGTAACACCTTCCGCGCTATGTCGAACCGAGAGAGCGGAGATTCCCGGAGGCTATCGGCTTCCACTGGAACAACGTGCTGCATTCGAATCACTTTCATGACCAATCGCAGTGAGCTTTCGTATTCTTGACCTCTCGTTAGTGAGAGATGGTGGCCGGATAAAGCTTACTCGTGCATGGAGAAGTTTCCAATTACACTTGCGCGTAAGACCATGCAGCCAACAGAAGGCTTGTCCCTCGTGTGGTCTTTTAAAGGCGCGGTCCAAGTCTTGTTCCTATTTGTACTTTCCCCAATGAATACTGGTTCGATTGATTGTTTAATTATTGATTGATTGATTGATTGATTGATTGATTCTGTTTACGGCCAAAAAATAGCAAACGGGCTAGGAGGTACGCGTATTGCACGGTGGACTCGTATATAATATTGATTTGCTGGGTATTCGTGCACTTAAATTTTAGTACACATGCGTTTTCGCATTCAGCCGCTCCCATCGCAAAGCGGTGCCGCCCCTGTCCTGAATCGAACGCAATACCTTATTCTCAACAGCAGAGTGCCGACCATATTACGACCAAGCCGCCGAGTCGGTCACCGAGTGTCACTTCGCAACGGCTTATCATGCAAAACGTGTCATTTGCTGCGTGCGCATTGCAAGTGCGTGTTTCTGCAAGTCCGTGCAAGTGGACTCCTCAAAGCGTCCTTCTCGTCGAGGGCGATACCTTAGACCCATGTGGCCATCTAATCTCTGGGTGAGCAGGAGACGGCTCAGTGTTAAATTTCACTGACACTGACCCACGTCGGCTCTCCCTGAATCGTCCTTTTACCACGAGTTTGCCGTGAAATACGAGCACAGGTCCACTTAAAAAATCCAAGCAACTCTAAGTCGCTCCGCAATAGCGAGGTCCAGGAAATTAAATGACTCAAATACTCACTGTAGTTGCACAAGATACCGCATTGCGTTCATTCTTATTAAACTTATTTTTTTATTAGAGGGGGGTCGGCACCTGCGACTGCGGTTTCCATCGCATGCGACCGAAATCGCACTTCCGGTGCGATGTAAATCGCATCATGTGAAACTAGCTTAACGCGGACGCGATTCACGTCGCAAAAAATTGAATGCTCTATAAGGTCTAGCGTGGCTGGCGCGGGAATAGAACATGTCCTATTGCCCGCCGGCGCCGCTGGAGCAAAGTGCATCGCACGCTAGCTTGGCTGACCAGAAGCATGCTGGCCTACAGTTCGGGTTCACTTTGTGTTAGAGTTTTAGCGTGTCCGGTATTCAGGTAAGCGCAAGCGGACTGGGCGTTTTACGGGATGGGCGGAGACGCAAACGTGAACGGCCTGCACGGTGCAGCCACCTGGTGGCGCAAAGCGCACCCAGATTAATAGCTAGTATTGCAGTAACTAAGTGTATTTTATTTTCCTGTTGGCGTATATTTTCGGCAGCTGCACGATTACGCCGCTGTCGAAAATTTACACCAGCAGCGAAGTAGAAAAAAGTCGCCGTTTCGCCCGAAAGGCGAAGAATTGATTGCGAGAGCAGTATAGTAGACAGCTGTAAGAAGTAAGGATAGAACTTTTATCGGCCTATAAACTTATCAACATTCGCTTACTAACTAAATTACAAGGGTTAGATTATATTCTTGGGTTTTATGTGCCAAAGTCACAATATGATTATGAGGAACGCCGTAGTGGGGGACTCCGGATTTTTTAACACGAAAGTGTTTTATGCCGGGGTCCACCAAGACTTCACTGACGTATTTCCGTCACGGAAATACGTCATAGAACATAATACAAAGAAAGAAACCAGAAGAAAAAGTTCCACAAACATGCAAAATTTGAAATCGAACCCACGACCTCTAGGTCCGCGACGATAGATCGCCGAGCGTTTAACCCATTGCGCCACAAACGCATTTGCAGAGAGCTACACAGACGCGCCTTATATATCTAACACTCCTCCGTGTACCCGCGCTCTTGCTCGGGGCGGTGCCGCCGCCTACGAGCAGAAAAGAGAAGTACTGCATTATGACACTAACGCGCACCGACAGTGAACGCTTCGGTGGTCTCAGCAGTACGACGCCTCGATGCCAGCATTCGAAGGGACGCTGGCATCAAGAAGCACTACCAACGCCACCTAGGTGGCGTTCACCGTACTCAGCACAGCGGAGCGTGGCCTCCGCAATTAGCTCTGAAAATGTTTCTGAAGTTGATCGCGGAGGCTGCAATTACGACGCGCTGTACGCGCTGATTTGACTCGGTGACGATTCAGTTACGTGCTTTGTCTTGCGCGTTGTATTAGTGTGTCAGTTACGTGCTTCGTCTTTCGCGTTGTGCTAGCGTGTGCAGCGTAGTGCAGCTTCCATATGCACGACGGTTGCTCATGGTCATCGACGTTGGTAGTCGTGATGGAGGAGACGTGCCACCAGGCGTCAGCGTGGGTGCATCAACGCCTAAGGGCGCTTTAGCCACAAAACACCAATAGACATTATATATCAATGTGCAATAAACATTACACTACTTCTGTGAAGACACGTTTCACTTTCGTGTTCTATACCGATTCCTATATAAGAGGGATCAACCACATTTTTTTTTATCACCTGGGGGTTCTTTAATGTGCCCCTAATACACGGTACACTGGTGTTATTGCGTTTCGCCCCCATCGTAATGCGGCCGCCCCAGCCGGGATTCGACCCCGCGCCCACGGAGTTAGCAGCTAGCGCACCACCAAAGCCACTGTCCACCACGGCGGGTCAACTAAATTAACAAGCGTGGTGTCACATATCCCTCGATGACCGCGAACACTTTCTGTCAAAACTTTGGAGTGAATAAGCGTGGCAGCAGCAGCAGCGAGCGAATTGACCTTCGTGCTGCGTCTCGCTTCAACGCTAACTAAGCGGCGAGAACAAATCGCACACGAAGCTGTCAACAGTCGGCGCACTCTGCAGATCGTAGATCGCTCTCCAGATAGGGCCCGCGCGGCCGCGCCGTATGCAGCCGCGCGCCGCCTGGAGTAGAACGCCCCCCCCCCCCTTCTCTCTCTCCTCCGGTACCGTGCGCACGATGGAAGACGGCGCGCTGCCTCCGCGCTGTCCTCCCTTGCGCGCCGAGATTGAGCCATCATCGTCGGCTCCCCTCGCCCGCTTTCACTCACCGATACAGCGCACGGCGCGCTACGACGATGTTATCACACTTGGACTTTATACGGAACATCACGGCGACGCCGACGGCGGAAATACGCCTGGAGTGTCCACATAACTGCTATCGCAGTAATACACTTGGTTACTGCAATATTAGCTCTGTGCTTGTCTGATTGGGCTCTGCACCACCCGGTAGCTGACACCGTGCAGGTCGTTCGTGTTGGCGCCTTGTTTAGAAGGACCCTGTTAGAACTCTCTGTATGAAGCTCTAGGGGTTCACTGAAGTGAGCGTGCTGAGTATTTGCCTTCGACAACCAACAACGTGCTCACTCGCCGCGCACTTATGCGGCGCTTCCGCTGCGGCAACGGATCGCCACGCTGCTGCGGGCTGAACTACACCGAGGGCAAAATTTTGGCGATCTTAGCTCCGCCAGCATGGCGTATCTCACTTCGCCGGACGCTGCCTGGCACGTTGGAAAAAGCCAGGCTATATCTGCGCCTTTAACCTTAGCTACCTTAGACCGAGTCGACCGAGCTACATTAGACCGAACAGGCAACTACTACCATCTGTAGTAAAGGACGAGAACTAGCTGAGGCTCGGTGCTAAGTGCGCGTAAAGTCACGGCCGGAGCCGTGGCAAAGTTTCGCCCGTTTCGCTCTTGCGGCATCGCATTCCGCCATAGTTTGCAGTTGCATCTACAGCACATACGCCGCGTCGCGTTCTCAGTAGGGACAAATGCAGCATGCGGTTCCTGCTGACGGAGTTTCTGACGCCGTACGTGTCAGAAGGGCTTTCGTTCGTCCACTTCGACGTGACCAATATAGAGACGCGCGAAATGTCTCGAAGATGATCGATGCACCACCAGAAATGATCGCTCGAGAATATCGCTCCTGAAGACAACTTACCTTTGCTATTCTCGCGCCATCGCGGCTTATAATATCTGCAGTCATACCGAGAAAGCGATTGGCGAGCAGATACTTCTCGGGATATTGACTATGCTCGCGAGCCTGTGCGTGCAGCTTCGTCAAGTGCAGTTTTCATGCTCGCGCCCTGAAAGCTGGGTAACGAAAGACGTGTCCTGCCTTCCTCTGTGCAGCGTTGTGTACTGCACAGCCATCATTTGTGTTCGAGTACGTGTTCTAGCATTCTCGATGGTCACGCAATTGACGCGTCGGAATTATTTCAAACTCAAATCACGTGCGCAACAAGCGGCAGAGGACAGAAGTAGAATGGCAGCCGAGTCCGTGCGAACTCGAACGAAAGTGGTCGAACGGTTGACACGCGGAGAAAGACCGACAACTGCCGAAGTCGCACCCAGAAGAGCCAGCTCAGGCAGAACGGCTCGGCACGGCTTCCTTTCTAAAATAACCGCCGCCCACTTTTACTGAACCGTGGTTCACCCGTTCTTTAGAAAGAGCGGCTCAAAAGATCCGGCTCAGTCCAAATCGACCCACCTCTAGGAGGACATGCTTTCCCGATGAGAGGAGCCTCAGCGTGTGCATCGCAAGAGGACAAAGTTTCACTCGAAGCGGCCTGTCGTTCTTGTCTTTTGCATTATGTATGCTTGGCAATGTAATTTACTTTTTTTTTTGTTTCGCGAGTGAGAGCGGCGCTACAGATGCTAGATATCAGACAGCAGCAGCAAACCAAAGTATGGAGGAGTAGGTTAAGAATACTAATCGCAATAAAACTTCAATTTTATTGTCAGCTTGAAGAGCGGGCTTTCCCACTTTGAATGGTAAACTGTTGTCATGAGACGTGGCTCACGTTCGAAACCCGCTAGAGATTTCAAGTTACCGCTCAGCGCAAGATGCGCGTGCATGCACAGCAACCTTCTCGAATGTTATCGTTCATTCTATCTGTTGCCTATCTTGTCGCCTAACCTTGCGTATTCAGATTGTATGCGCAACGCGATTGGTTTGCACATTCTGGAAGGTACGCGAGGAACCAGCGATTACGCTGAAACCTTCGACGAGCCATTAATAAATAGCCGATGCGTCTAAACCGTAGATCATATTTCGAAAATCGACGAGTCTGCTCGCCGCCATTATAGTGCTCATGGTTACTAGTTTAGCTGAGCGAAGATTCTCCCAAAACACAGTTCCCTTACTTTCGTTGTTCCACAGTGGTTCTTCGTCGTCACTACAACCTCACATTGGGTATGTGGAATGGGGAATGTACCACTGGCTATGTGCAAGAATAGACGCCTTGGGTCACTCTGAAGTGTATTTTCAATGCAATTATCATTTATTGAAAACTCCACTCACTTTTCAGTATGTCGGTCTGCATCCAGCATCTTTTACGTCAACGTGCTCTTTCCTCTTCTCACTTTTCCTTAAGCACAGTAGCAGGCCAGAGACAAAGCTTTCCCGGCCGGCTTCTCTGAATTCTCACATTAAGAATGTCCCCTCATCTCTATTGGCCACCTGGTAAGAGGGCCATTGTGTGTGTCCGAATAGGCAATTTGGGAATAGACCACTTGGGCCATTGGGCATGGACCACTGGGTATTGCAAGAATAAACAACTTGGGCTACTGGATATGTGCATCTAGACATGGGCCATTGGTTATCTGCCTGAATATTCCACTTTGGCCATTGGGTATGTGCAACTGCACATGTGAAACTAAATATGTGAAGATCCTTGATTATTCCTCAAGAATATGTATGTGCCATTAGGTATGTGCAAGAATAAACACCTTGGGCTACTGGATATGTGCAACTAGACATGGGCCACTGGTTAATAGCCCGAATATACCACTTTGGCCATTGGGTGTGTGCAACTGCACATGTGGAACTAAGTATGTGAACATCATTGATCCTAATCCTCAAGAATAGATATGTGCCTGTCGATATGTGCAAGAATAAACACCTTGGGATACTGGATATGTGCAACTAGACATGGGCCACTGGTTAATTAGCCCGAATATACCACTTTGGCCATTGGGTGTGGCAACTGCACATGTGGAACTAAGTATGTGAACATCATTGATCCTAATCCTCAAGAATGGATATGTGCCTGTCGATATGTGCAAGAATAAACACCTTGGGCTACTGGATATGTGCAACTAGACATGGGCCACTGATTATTAGCCCGAATATACCACTTTGGCCATTGGGTGTGTGCAACTGCACATGTGGAACTAAGTATGTGAACATCATTGATCCTAATCCTCAAGAATGGATATGTGCCTTTCGATATGTGCAAGAATAAACACCTTGGGCTACTGGATATGTGCAACTAGACATGGGCCACTGGTTAATAGCCCGAATATACCACTTTGGCCATTGGGTGTGTGCAACTGCACATGTGGAACTAAGTATGTGAACATCATTGATCCTAATCCTCAAGAATGGATATGTGCCTTTCGATATGTGCAAGAATAACACCTTGGGCTACTGGATATGTGCAACTAGACATGGGCCACTGATTATTAGCCCGAATATACCACTTTGGCCATTGGGTGTGTGCAACTGCACATGTGGAACTAAGTATGTGAACATCATTGATCCTAATCCTCAAGAATAGATATGTGCCTGTCGATATGTACAAGAATAAACACCTTGGGCTACTGGATATGTGCAACTAGACATGGGCCACTGGTTAATAGCCCGAATATACCACTTTGGCCATTGGGTGTGTGCAACTGCACATGTGGAACTAAGTATGTGAACATCATTGATCCTAATCCTCAAGAATGGATATGTGCCTTTCGATATGTGCAAGAATAAACACCTTGGGCTACTGGATATGTGCAACTAGACATGGGCCACTGGTTATTAGCCCGAATATACCACTTTGGCCATTGGGTGTGTGCAACTGCACATGTGGAACTAAGTATGTGAACATCATTGATCCTAATCCTCAAGAATGGATATGTGCCTTTCGATATGTGCAAGAATAAACACCTTGGGCTACTGGATATGTGCAACTAGACATGGGCCACTGGATTATTAGCCCGAATATACCACTTTGGCCATTGGGTGTGTGCAACTGCACATGTGGAACTAAGTATGTGAACATCATTGATCCTAATCCTCAAGAATGGATATGTGCCTTTCGATATGTGCAAGAATAAACACCTTGGGCTACTGGATATGTGCAACTAGACATGGGCCACTGGTTAATAGCCCGAATATACCACTTTGGCCATTGGGTGTGTGCAACTGCACATGTGGAACTAAGTATGTGAACATCATTGATCCTAATCCTCAAGAATGGATATGTGCCTTTCGATATGTGCAAGAATAAACACCTTGGGCTACTGGATATGTGCAACTAGACATGGGCCACTGGTTATTAGCCCGAATATACCACTTTGGCCATTGGGTGTGTGCAACTGCACATGTGGAACTAAGTATGTGAACATCATTGATCCTAATCCTCAAGAATGGATATGTGCCTTTCGATATGTGCAAGAATAAACACCTTGGGCTACTGGATATGTGCAACTAGACATGGGCCACTGGTTATTAGCCCGAATATACCACTTTGGCCATTGGGTGTGTGCAACTGCACATGTGGAACTAAGTATGTGAACATCATTGATCCTAATCCTCAAGAATGGATATGTGCCTTTCGATATGTGCAAGAATAAACACATTGGGCTACTGGATATGTGCAACTAGACATGGGCCACTGGTTATTAGCCCGAATATACCACTTTGGCCATTGGGTGTGTGCAACTGCACATGTGGAACTAAGTATGTGAACATCATTGATCCTAATCCTCAAGAATGGATATGTGCCTTTCGATATGTGCAAGAATAAACACCTTGGGCTACTGGATATGTGCAACTAGACATGGGCCACTGGCTTAATAGCCCGAATATACCACTTTGGCCATTGGGTGTGTGCAACTGCACATGTGGAACTAAGTATGTGAACATCATTGATCCTAATCCTCAAAAATAGGATATGGGCCTTTCGATATGTGCAAGAATAAACACCTGGGCTACTGGATATGTGCAACTAGACATGGGCCACTGGTTATTAGCCCGAATATACCACTTTGCCATTGGGTGTGTGCAACTGCACATGTGGAACTAAGTATGTGAACATCATTGATCCTAATCCTCAAGAATGGATATGTGCCTTTCGATATGTGCAAGAATAAACACCTTGGGCTACTGGATATGTGCAACTAGACATGGGCCACTGGTTAATAGCCCGAATATACCACTTTGGCCATTGGGTGTGTGCAACTGCACATGTGGAACTAAGTATGTGAACATCATTGATCCTAATCCTCAAAATGGATATGGGCCTTTCGATATGTGCAAGAATAAACACCTTGGGCTACTGGATATGTGCAACTAGACAAGGGCCACCGGTTATGTATACCACTGTGGCCATTGGGTATGTGCAACTGCACATGTGAAACTAAGTATGTGAACATCCTTTATTAATCCCCAAGAATGGGTATGTGCCGCTGAGTAGATGGCCGGATGGACAAGCAAAAGAGGCAATAAGTGACATCGGTGACATATAATTTTGGAAGTCAGCTACACAGAAGTGCACGAAGCATCAAGAACAGCCGAGTGTGGAGAAAGAAGTGGAATGAACAAAATGGGAGAAGAGCGTGGATTGAGCAACGAGCGTGTAGCTAGAGAAACGTGAAGATGTCGGTATATAACAGAAAATTGAGCAAATCGGCTTACAGAAGGGAAGTATTTGACAATACGTGTGTCTCTACATTGCTTCAGTGCTATTCGCATTAACGTCGACATCAATTACGATAAAAGTTCCGTCGATAGTTTTTTTTTTTTTAACAAAGTCATGCGACAGCATTTAGACAGCAGCTCACCAGACTATCAGGCAAGGTTAGTAGGATAAGCGTGATAATCGCATTATTATAGGTTAAAGCCAAACGAAGTAGTAAGCAGAAATGCCAACGCCGTAAAAGGGCGCGCGACATGTAGCGCGTGGGCTGACGAAGAAGTTTTCCTTTCGGCCGCTCCGCACAGCTAGCTATTGTCCGGAATCATCTTTTCTGATACTGTCCAGGACTACTAAACCCGAAGAGCAACACCCAAGAAGCAGGCGATGGACGTCATCCTCCCTCACCGACTGGCCGGCGTCGATCTCCGAACGAGTGAGTCTTTTGACTGTGAGGAAGCCTTTGGCCACGGCCCCTTCCAGAAAAGGATGCTCGTTCTCATTCTTCTGGGAATCTTCTCGGCTAATTGCCAAACCGTCGTGATTCCCCTCGTCACCGGTGATGTTGACCATTGGTGCAAGCCGCTCACCGGTTTCAACATCTCTGTGGCCGATTGGAAGAATATTGCCATACCGATCGAGGCCGATGGACGCTTCAGCCGCTGCCTCATTTACGAGCGCTGCAAGCCACCCGCGGAACATGGCAATTCCGCTGAGCATCAAAAGAGCGGCGCTGCTACCGGGACTGGCGGGTGGTACAACCGATGCTTCCAGGACACCAATGACACACGCGACGTGCCCTGTGAAGAGTGGGACTACGACGCTAGGACGGCCGAGACCAGTGCGGTGAGCTCTTGGAACATGGTGTGCCACCAACGTTTGCTGCCGGCCGCCCTTGTCGCCCTGCAGAACACCGGTGCTGTTGTTTTCCTTATCCTGGCTGGAGCTTTCGTAGACTGCGTCGGCAGGAGAGCCTTGCTGCTTGGCTCCGCAGCAGCGGTAGTCACCTGCACGGTGTGCACCTTCGCGGCGACGAATTACGTGCGTTACGCTGTCGTGCGCTTCCTTACCGGGGGCAGTGTCGCCATGTACACGATTTTTACCAACCTGATACCGTTCGAGGTGATGACGCACGCCCACAGACCGCACCAAGTCCTACTCCTGGCGGTTCTGGGCCTGGCGTTTTGTGAGGTTTGGATTGTCATCGTCAAACCCATGGCCGTCGACTGGCGTCTGAAGCAAGTCATCTTCCTAGCCCCGACGGGTCTCCTGATCCCGGCTTTGTCTACCGCACAAGAGTCGCCCCGTTGGCTCGTCGCTAAAGGAAGGCTGGACGCAGCCGAAGCGGTCATGATGCAGGCAGCCAAAATCAACAATACCCCGCTTCCTGTCACGGCCTGTCTTATGGAGAAGCTGAGAGAACAGGTCACGAACCACGCGGATCGCAAGGGTGCCGACATGGAAGACTTGGTCGACTATCGCTCCCTCCGCCCTCGAGCGTTGGCCATGTTTGCTGTTTGCTTCTCCATATCTTTCGTTTTTTATGTCGATGCTTTCTCGACGGCGCAGTATAACGAATTTTGGATCCCGTGCCTCACGGTTGTCGTCACCCTGGTGACGTACGCGGGGATGCACTTCCTGATGACCGGCGTCGCCCTCGTCAGAGTACTTAGCGCGTGCTTCCTGTTGACGGGCTGCATACAATGCGCGCTGAGTATCGCTGTTGGAGCTGGATTTGACATGGTCACCAAGACCTTACTCGTACTGTCCAAGGGTGTCTCTAACGTAATGCTTGTACACTGTTTCACGTACGTCCTTGAACTTTTTCCATCGGCAGTGCGAGCCGGTGTCGCCTGCTGGGCGTTCGCCTTTGGACGTGTCGCGGCCATGTTCGCGACAATGGCCCTCGTCCTCAAGCCAGCCGGACACGAAGACGTGGTGTTCGCTGTTACGGGACTTTTCATCTTCGCCTCCCTGATCGTCATCCGGGCCTTGCCACGCACTACGGTGGTGGAGGAAGCACGAATCGTGGCCAGGCGAGCTTCCGACTCCACCAGGCTGTCTATGGACCACATGAAGCGAACGCTCGTACAGCGGATAGTACGCAAGAAGTCCAAGGGCGCAAGCCTTGAGAGCTCCAAGTCATCCAGTAGGAAGAGTGCAAAGAGTGGTGGCAACAAAAGTCCTGGTAGTTTTAAAATGCTCCGTCGATCTCAAACCAAGCAAATGCCGGAATGAAGCCACCAGAAGCTTATCACGTACGACATGACTGGGCATCGTGTTGTGTTCGCGACATCAAATAGTCGCTTCTTGTGTTCCTATCAGCTATAAATATTCTTTTCAATGTTCATTTGCATTCAGCTCAAAGAAAAGCGCAAGCTTCCTGATGTTCTAACTTATTGTCTGTTTTGACGGCACAGAGAAGTTCTGTGTGCATCATGCTCGTTTTCTTACCTGGCAAATAATTAATCTCATTTCGATTGCTAATGCGTCTGCCTTCTGAAAACTGCTGTGTGTACTTCCCCACGAGACTACTGAAACTTGCCTTACAAATTCAGGTTGCACTTCTGGATGAAAAAAAACAAAAAACAAAAAGGCATTGTTTTACAGCGAAGCTGTTTATGGCTAGGATTCCGTGGATTTTTCATGTGCGTAAGCAAGAACGCCGGACTCGCGCGAACGTGCTCGTGCCACTGCTCGCGCGAGTCCGACAGCTGGCTTGTCGGCATGAACGCGCTCGATCGTGCCACTGCTCACGCGTTCGTCGTCTTCCACAGCTCGCTCATCGGCGTCCCTCGGATATGCATTTTGAGTAGATTAGTTATGAATACGCACCATTTTCAATATCAGTAGACACCCAGGTAGATAATGTTTCTCGAAGATTTGCTGCCGTGCGACCCGCGTCGGCTATGTCTACGTTCTCACCGCCCTCTCTTTGTCGGCGTTCCAAGCGCTTGCGTATCTAGTTTTCTTTCCTTCCGCGGTGGTGGTGGTGGTAAAAAGCATTTATTGAGTGTAAAGAGAGGTGTGGGCCCCCCTGTGGGGCCCTGCATACTGGGTGGGATCCTTAGTCCGGGACCCCATTAGTCGAAGCCGCCAGCCTGGCTCTCTGGACCAAGGCCTTTGAGCCTGGAGGTCTGAGCAACCAAGCAGGGCTGCCTTCCAGTCCTCTCGGGTTGCGGGTATGGGGTTGGGGGTATGGTGTCGTCTAAACGCCACGCGTGCCGAGTTTCCTCCGGCTCCTTGCCGCGGCGGTCTCGTCGGCGGTCTCGTTGGTCTCCACGCGAATGTATCTATAAAATTCAGAGCCATTCCACTACTGTGAATAAGGAAACCAGCGAAGCTGTGACTACGGTGGATCTGCTTTAGTGAACATTGCTATAGTGAATTTATATATTGTCATTATTGACTATATTGAGCGTCTTCGGCATGTTCGTCAAAGAGTAAGGTCACCGCACTCTTGCTTTCGCCCGGCGCGATGGTGAAGTATTGCGTTTGCTGCGCCAAGTCCGCCCCATCGTCATAGACTAGCGTATGAGCCACACCGTTAATAGCCGCGGCACACTGCACGGCATCGTCAGGATCCTGAAGTCAGGATCCTGGGAGATGTGGTTAAGCGAGAGTCCGTCCCACAGCGAGTCCAAAGGGCAGCTGCTGACAACAGCGCTAGCGCGATCTCTACGTCACGAGACAAAGGGGCACAACGAGTGGTGGGACGTGCCGCCGCCGAGTATCGCGACACTTACGAAAGAGGCATCGGCGGTGGCGAGCGGTAAAACAATGGGCCATCCATCATCCGTTTCGACATCACTGCTAAGGTACACCTGGCGGGAAACCGCCACGCGCATGCAGCCAAACCACCAAGCACATGGACACAAACCGCCAAGCCAAGCAAATGCTGATGATGATAGTTTTTTTTCTACAAGCGGACACGAACGTGGGGAACCTAGCCCTTAACAGCTTCACTGTAAATGCAGAAGGACAAGTTGCCGTTCTCCTATTTGAATTTCTCTTCTGTCGGCGTAATGGGGAGGCCACGTATAGTCCGGACTCCCGAGGAGCAGTGAGGCTACGTGCTAACAGCTTCGCTGGTCATCCACCTTCGCAGAGAGGAATGGCTCATGATTTCGTCAGGTCTCGCCAAACAGCAACGTTATTGAACTTCTTTTGGTTGCGTGGTTTTGAGTGCAAGTGTTCGCAAACTCCCCATAGATGAGTAAGCTTTACCCGGCCACCATCTCTCACTAATGAGAGGTCAAGAATACGAGCGCCCACTGCGATTACCCATGAAAGTGATTCGAATGCAGCACGTCGTTCCAGTGGAAACCGGTTGCCTCCGGGAATCTCCGGTCTCTCCGTTCTACATAGCGCGGAAGGGGTTACGGAATAAAGGCAGTTACGTTATACAGCGATTCCTTGTAGGGGGTGTAGCTCGGATGGTAGAGCGCTCGCTCAGCATGCGAGAGGTGCTGGGATCGATACCTAGCACCTCCACAGGATATTTTTTTTTCTGTTTCCAACTCCGACAAAAGTTCCGCATTTTTGGTAAAGTGTACAACACTTGAAGAAGTATTGTCACAAAGTTATTCTTTCTTTTTACATAACTTCAATGAAAAGCTGTGGAGCTAGCAATTACGCTTTCGAGCTTCAATTCAAGTTTCTCATTTCTGCGACACGCTCAAAACGCCTGTCCAGTGCAGCGTGGAATAATATGACCAAATTTTGGGGTATTGCGTGCCAAACCACGATTTGATGGCTAAGCACGGCTTAAACTAATTGACTCCAGGGTAATTTTAGCCCACTAAGGTTTATTAACGGGCACTTAACGTGCTTTTTTCTCATCACCCCCATTCAAATGCTGTCGCCTCGACCGGGATAAAACTAGCTACACAGAGCTCACAAGCGCAACACCAGAGCCAGTGAGCTGCACCTCGGAGAGAAGGGCCAGTTTGTGAGTTTTAGATCTGCATAACATTCACAGTAGGAAAATATCTTCTAGTGCATAAGTGTACAATAGGAAGGACCAATGTGGCAGTCTTCAGTACTAACAGCACAGCACTTTCACACGTTTCTGACTGGTCGCATAAAAGAGGATGTAATTAATTTCATAAGTAGTCGTCGCAGTTTGTCCGCGTGAAGCGGGCTTTATTGATTTCATGTAATTTCATTCCAGCGCTATATCCCACGTGGAAACTCAGGCGAATAAAAAAATTATTTCTGGCGCTCAAGTAATTTAGGCTCGATCCCGTAACTATAAAGTCGGCAACTACCCAAAAGAGAAAAAAAAGCGTGGTACGTAATTTTCCTGACAACATTCCGTTAAGAGAAGCCCGGCTCGATATAACCTATTAGCGTGTGATTCACGCAACACTTGCATCTTTACAGCTTAATAAGGTTCATTAGGTGAGGAAACGAATAAAGTCGTTTTTTTTAAAACCGCAGTGCTAACGACATTGTCCTTGACATCAGGAATTTCAGTTCAATTCCACGTGCTTCTGTAACTTTTATGAAGGAAGAGTTCCCAAATCGCCACCAGGCTCATATCTCTGTCACATTTAAAAGACAGTGCAGTCATTCTTTATCTACTGGCGGTTAACTCAGACCCAACGGACGCTTGCAGAACCCACATCAGCGGGAGCTGTAGCAAGAATTTCATTGTGGTAGCGCCACTTAGTCGTTGTTCCGGCATCTTTTCTGTCTTACCGAGTGTCACTGACTGAGTTGTGTGGACTTCGTAACGCTCTAGCCGAAAACTTCAGACTAATTTTAGGCCAGCTCTCACTGCGTTCAATTCTACGCCGTGTTTATCCCCGCACTGGAAAAAAGGAGACATTCGGACGGCCAGAGTAATTGCCTGCAGATATTGCCTGTATCTATACAGTCGCAGATATTGCCTCTATCAATTTGCACTGCGAGCGGAAATTTACCGTGATCTTAAGAGAAGACGTCAGGTTATGAATTTAATAAAATCCGTGTTGAACACCGCCGGTGCGGGTTTGCGCGGGATGCTGATGGTTGCTGCATCATGATTTACGCTATAAAAAATATGATATCCATGGTTCGACGCTGAAATGATATTCATGGTTCGACGATGATTCGTCTGGTCGGGAGGAGGTATAATGGAAAGGAAAACAGAGGAACGCCGACCAGAAATGATGTGGAATAAAAGGTTTTATTGCGATAGCAATTATATGGACACTCCAAAGCGGATTTCTGCCGTCGGCGTCGTCGTCGCCGTCGCCGTTGCCGTGAGGTTCCGTATGACGTCAACGGCGATGAAATCGTCACCGCGCTCCGGACGCTGTATGTACGAGTGAAAGGGCGCGAGGGACACGCGCTTTCACGGGGAGCGAACGCACGTCGGAGTGCAAACGCGCGTTCTGCGCCGTGCTCCCTGAAGAACTGCGCCTCTTTCCACCGTTAGAATCACCATATATAGAGAGAGCAAATGCGACTTCTTCCGTGGCGCGAAATGCCGAGGGACGGGAGGGAGGGAGGGGAGGCGGCGTTTAGCTGCGGCACCAAATGCGTATTTATATAAAAACGTTACGAGGCGAGAAGGTAGGTAAGATTTCCGACGCTGCTCGATGATGCTCCCACTTACCCCTCCCCGTTGGCGCTAAACCGTGCTGATAAGTGGTTCTTGAGGGAAAGGGAAAGGTTGGCGCTATCTTCTGCAGCCCTTGAGGGAGCACGGCTCAGCGCCAAACGTCGCCGCGGTAGGTAAGTGGTTCTTGAGGGAAAGGGAAAGGTTGGCGCTATCTTCTGCAGCCCTTGAGGGAGCACGGCTCAGCGCCAACGGGGAGGGGTAAGTGGGAGCGAAAGAAAACCGTGCTCCCTGAAGGGCTGCAGAAGATAGCGCCAACCTTTCCCTTTCCCTCAAGAACCACTTATCATCAGTGTCCCATTGCGATCTCGTCGAAAACCTCCGAGCCGCCCCCAGAGGCACCGGCAACAGTCACCAACGCCAGTCGCGTTCGGTGCGAACGCGGGCAAAACGCCAACGGCGTCGACAACAGTTCTGCGCGTTTCTGGTGCTGCTGCATGTCCAAGTTTATACAGCTGACAAAACTACTATCCTTACTCCGTATAGCTCTCTACTAATTTGCTATCGCAATTGATGCTTCGCCTTTCGGGTGAAACTGCGACAATTTTTTGAGACTTTTCGGTTTCCGCACCGAAGCCTTGTTCACAATTTTGTTGGATATCGCCATAAACATGAACGTGCTTCCTCAAAGTTAATGGTATTCCCCTTCATGTATAGCGTTAATATTAAGGGTGGTAATATCAAGCCGCAATTGCTGCTCTGCATTCCTTCAAGCATATGTCAGAAATCAAGCCGCGAAAGGCGCAGTACGTTTATCCAATATTTGCGCAGGTAGCGTATGCCTGTAATCTAAAGTAAGTCTCAACGTGGCTTGCACGCACTACCGCATACAAACAATGCACTGGGCCTATCCTGAAGCCTGCGCACTATAGGTGGTATTTGTTGCGCACGGCACCTCGAGGTCTGGGAGGCGAAGGGCCGCTCAACAAACCCCACCATAGTTATTTGGTATTCAATATGAGTTGTGTGCAGTTTTAAATTGCCTCACGTGCGGGTCTGCCATGTTGCGCTGCATTCATAATACTTATTCCGAGAAATGTGCGAAAAATGCTGTGCGGATGCCACGCATCCTGGGAATCTGTGGACACGAAGTTGTTATTATTGCGATAGCAATTATATGGACACTCCAAAGCGGATTTCTGCCGTCGGCGTCGCCGTCAGCGTCGCCGTCGCCGTGAGGTTCCGTATGACGTCAACGGCGATGAAATCGTCGCCGCGCTCCGGACGCTATATGTGCGAGTGAAAGGGCACGAGGGACGCGCGCTTTCACAGGGAGCGAACCCACGTCGAAGAACATGCAAACGCGCGTTCTGCGCCATGCTCCCTGAAGGGCTGATGATGATGATAAGTGGTTCTTGAGGGAAAGGGAAAGGTTGGCGCTATCTTCTGCAGCCCTTGAGGGAGCACGGCTCAGCGCCAAATGGCTGCAGAATTAAGCGTCTCCTTCCTCCTTTCCATATATAGAGAGCAAACGCTACTTTTGCCGTCGCGCAAAAGGCTGTGGGGGGAAGGGAGGGAGAGAGAGAGAGAGGGGAGGCGACGTTTAGCTGCGGCACCAAATGCGTATATATATATATATATATATATATATATATATATATATAAACACCGCGCGCGTTCAGTGCGAACGCGGGCAAAACGCTGACGGCGTCGACAACAGTTCTGCGCGTTGCTGGTGCTGCTGCATGTCCAAGTTTATACAGCTGATAAAACTACTATCCTTACTTCGTATAGCTCTCTACTAAGTTGCTATCGCAATTGATGCTTCGCCTTTCGGGTGAAACTGCGACAATTTATTTTTTTGCATTATTGCTAAATGTGCTGACGCTATGTGTCGTAACAGTACAGTTTATGCTACGTTACGTTATGTAGATACTGTGTTTATGTTTTTATATGCTGTGTCGATGGTCATGCATGTGATGAATTGGTTAGTTTCTCTGCTCCTTTAATAAAGTGAATAATGACAACTAATGCTCAATTGCACCTCCGCATCAAGACATTGGCAAATGTCCTTTAGCGTCTGACTGGACGATACGAACGCTATTTCTGGTCTGTTAACCGGCGCAACAACGCCTGCGCTTTTACTCCTACTCGCCGCTGTAAACGTATGACGTCAGAGCTTTTTTTTTTCATGGTTTCCCTCTTAGCAACTCAGCTCTTCATAATAACCTCCCTCTCCTCCGCTATGTCTACTCTACGAGAACAGCAAAGCCAGTCTCGGAGAAAGAGGCAAAGAAGGTAGGTTAGCATACTTCACCTGAACGACTGTAATGCGACAGCATTATATGTATCGACCCACCCAAGCCCTTGAATTTATTTCCTCTGGGATTTTCTCGCGTTACAGATTACATTGAAGATGTTTGTTATGTTCACTGAAACAAAAAATTACACCATCTTCCCGTAGGGGAACCCTGAGTAGTATGCGAAGCAGCCATGGGGTTGACTCAAGTTCCCATTAGTTTTCAGATCTGGTTTGCATGGAGACCGCTTGGGGCGCTGCGGTTTACAAGGGCGTTCGTTCCCGACGCGCGCTATCTTTCTCGGGTGACCGTGAATCCCCCGTACATTGCCCGCTCAAACATGCAAATGAGTGACAACACATGTGTACAGTATATACAGTGTTGTTTTATTGGTCCAGAGCTACGGACGAGAGAGAAAGAGAGAGCGCGTCGGGAACGAACGCCCTTGTGCATCGCAGCGCCCCTAGCTACGGACGCGGAGCCGAAGGTGTTGCCATTCGTTGCGCAATCCGGAGAGAGTAGCGTCGAAGAGGAGGAATGCCGATAGGAGAGGACATGAGACATTGAGAGGAGGGGGAGGAGGATGCGCATGCGCAGTAGGCGTGTGGACGCCGCACGGCGGATGGAGGGAGGGACATAGCCCCGACCATAAGCTCCTTCGCATCTAAAATACCTCTCCCAGCGATATCCAGTTATCATTTTAACACGATAGCGTTAAGGGCCCCGTGTCGCAGAAAATCCGGCGTCTGTGTCGGCTTTGGCGCCCGCGGCCGAGAAAATCATCCCCAACCACGCAGGCCCTCCGATATATTTAGGTATGCCACACCATTCTATCATTAATTCTGCTCATAACTTGTCCTGCATTCTTGGCAAAGCTAATCTTCGGAATTTTGAGAATGACAATCCACAAACAAATGTCATGAAACAAAACACCCACAGCGCATGCTTTTTATGTTAAATCTTCTCAGACTGAAATATTAAAAGTGCGAAACAAAAACGGAAACCTGAAAATTATGCAATTTTTTGAGCGCGGCTGTGCAATATCTCCGGGATCGCCCCACCCAAGAGGCCGCATTTCTACCAGAAAGCTCGCCTTCGTGCATAGCGTTCGCCGCCAGTGTTTCCCGGTAAACATCACGGTTGCTTAGCTGCAGTTGTCGGGAAGCGTGAGAAGCAGTCAGAGATCTTTGAATGCCATCGCGTTCCACTCTTAAAAGCGAAGCTCAAGCGTCCTCCCAAGTTTTCTCACGTCGACCGACTGCATTCCTTGCTATTTCATGAAATTCATCGCAATGACATTCTCTGTCGTCCACGTTTGTGTTTTCTTTTCCTTGCCACCAATTCCGTTGCATATACGTTTAAAAGCCAACTGCATTTCGGCTCAAAGCGTCTGTGTTGGTTTGACATAGATTTTTTTATTTTGATTGTAACACAATGGTAAACAAAATCCTGCAAGAATAAGAACAGAAAAAAAAGATAACTCCGTCGAGCCGGATTCGAACCAGCGACCTATGGATGTCCGCTTTGGATGAAACCTCTACAGTCCACCGCTCTACCAACTGAGCTATCGACGGGGCGCTTACCGTGCGTCTACCGACTTGTCTGGATTGCATAGCTGCATGCAAGGTGGCCTGGTTGCGAGATAATAGAGGCATGGTACGTGGAACGCAGCGCGCAGGTGTGTGTTTCTAGAGTCATAGGGTCGTCCTTGAGTAGAAATGAGCGATTGCGCGCTTTCTTCCTTTGTAATCGAGGCTGTTGTCGCGAGCTACAAGTCTGCCCGATTAAACGCAATAGAAACGCCGAGAGTTGGTTGGTTGGTTTTATTCTGCGAGTGGCTCATACCCACTATGGGGGATCGGCCAAGAATAGGACGATTTATGAAAATAACTAGCCGTATATAAACGAAACACTATACTGAGGAATTTTGAACACATCAAAAGAAGAGAATGCATTTCGATTTAAATTTAAAGATTTAGCTGGGAATTCGACCCGATTTATATATGAACCACACAACAGCTGCAGCAACATCAGTATGCTTATGTCCTAGAGAGGAGGCTTTCATGTATGGCATATCGGGTACGGTAAAATTTTATCCAGCACCGTGAAAACGTCCTTCTAAAGTACGTTTTCTTAATCCTGAGAAACTGTGACATGACAAGAAGTATTCTATCGTCCCATCCTCACCGCAATGTGGAGGGGGGCGCCAAACCAGACTATGCAGATAGTAGTTTAATGTATACGTATTCGACAGAGAAACTGGGTAAACAAGCGAGAATTGTGGGTGTACCATCGTCTTTTTCTGCCGCGTCTTCTAAATCTGCAGTGAACAGCGCTAAATTTTTTTTAAATGCATTGAAATGATAATTTGTATGAGCGGAGATATCGGAACTCCAAATTTTCACAATTCCTTTTTTTTCCTACGGCCATTTCATGTCTGTCGGTGTCTTTGTGATCAGGTAACTTCACCCACGTTTCGGTATGTTGCTCCGTATCTATAGCCTCTTTCACGTCAACTTGGTCCTCGCTCTTCTCTCTGTTCTCGACGCAGAGTAGCTGACCACAGTCAAAGTGTTTCCGGCTGACCGCTCTGCTTTTCTCTATTTAAAAATGTTCTCTCTGTTCCTTGAGCCACTGGGTATACCTACCACTTGGTGCGTTGCCTAATAGACAATCTGGGTGAATGGGTAGGTGCCGAACTTAGGCTTTTTGGTATCATCATCATCACCAGCGTTGTTTTTTTTTTTTGTTGTTGTTGTTGTTTTTTGTGTCCACTGCAGAACGAAGGCCTCACCCTGCGATCTCCAATTACCCCTGCCTTGTGCTAGCTTATTCCAACTTGCACCTGCAAATTTCCTAACTTCATCGCCCCATCTAATTTTCTGCCGTCCTCGATTGCGCTTCATTTTCCTTGGCACCCATTCTGTAACTCTAATGGTCCACCGGTTATCCATCCTACGCATTACATGGCCTGCCCAGCTCCGTTTTATTGCGATAGCAATTATACGGACCCTTCAAGCGGATTTCTGCCGTCGGCGTCGCCGTCGCCGTGAGGTTCCGTATAAAGTCCAAGGGCGATAATATCGTCGCCGCGCGCTGTATGAGCGAGTGAAAGCGCGCGGGGGACGCACGCTATCACGGAGAGTGAACGCACGGCGGAAAGCAAAGGCGACTTCCGTCGCGCGAAAGGCCATGGGGGTATGGGAGGGAGGGAGGCGGGGCGACGCTGTGCTGCGGCACCAAAGACGTATGTTGCATCCGGGCTCAAGAGGAACTGGCCACTCAATCTCCCACGCGAAAGGAGGAAAGCAGGAAGGCAGCGCGGGAGGGAGGGGGGCAGCTTCTACTCTGCCAACAACTGCGCTTGTACTTTACCCGGCTGAGGCGGTTGCCCGCACCGTCTCTTAAAAGCGATCTCCACACGGCTTTGACCTTTGTATGCGCTGCGCATTCGCCGCTCAGTTTCCGTTAAAGCGACAGACCGCACGAACCTTCGCTCGCTGCGGGGCTGCGCTTGCTGCCAGCGTTTTGAGTGGGTTTCCAGTGGTTGTCTGCGGTCATTGAGTGTAATCTATTCATGTTTCCTTGTGCGCGCTGACACGACGCTTGTTAATTCAGTTAGTAAGCTAATGTGTCGAAGTTTAAGCACCCGATAAAACTACTATCCCTACTCCGAATAGCTCTCTACTAATTTGCTATCGCAATTGATGCCTCGCCTTTCGGGCGAAAATGCGACGTTTCTTTTACCCCCTCTTAATGCAAACTAGAATATCGGTTATCCCCGTTTGCTCTCTGATCCACGCCGCTGTCTCCCTGTCCCTTAACGTTACGCCTAACATTTTTAGCTCCACCACTCTCTGCGTGGTTCTTAACTTGTTCTCGAGGTTATTTGTTAACCTCCAAGTTTCTGCCCAATATGTTAGCACCGGTAGAATGCAATGGCTGTACACTTTTCCTGTCAACGACAGTCGTAAGCTCCCAGTCAGGGTATGGTAATGCCTGCCGTATGCACTCCAACAAATTTTTGTTCTTCTGTAAATTTCCTTCTCATAAAACATTGTCTCCTGTAAGTAATATACCTCGATAAACATACTCCTGCACTGACTCTAGAGGCCAACTGGCGATCATGAATTCTAGTGCCCTTGCCAGGCTATTGAACATTACCTATGTCTTCTGCACATTAATCTTCAGCCCCACACATACACTTTCTTGGTTAGGGTCCTCAATCATTTGTTGTAATTCGTCACCATTGTTGCTGAATAGGACAATGTAATCTGCAAACCGAAGGTTGCTGAGATATTTGTCGTTGATCCTCACTCATAACCCTTCCCAGACTAAGAGCTTGAATACTTCTTCTAAGCATGCAGTGAAAAGCATTGGAGAGATTGTGTCCCCTTGACTGGCCCCTTTTTTCATAGGTATGTGCAACTGCAGATGTGAAACTCGGTAATGTGAATATCCTTGGTGAACCCTCCAAAATTGGTATAAGCCACTGGGTAGCTGCCAGGATAGACATGCAGAAATATAGGCAAGTGACATCGGCAACATAAAATACAAGAAGTCGGCTACAGAGAAGGGAAAAAGCCGGCATCGAGAACAGTCGAGTATGGAGAAAGTGGTGGAATGAGCTAAATGCGACAATGGCGTGCATTGAACAAGAAGCGTTGAGCCAGAGAAAAGTGAAGATGTCGGTAACAGAAAATAGAGCAAAACTGGCTACGCCGAAGGGAAGGATGTGACAATGCGATGCGTTTATACACTGCGTTTACATGAATGCGACAGTGGCTCATCGCATCGCATTTCTAGCGCATTGCATTTCTAGCGCATCGCATTTCTAGCGCATCGCATTCATGTAAACTGTGGTAATATGCTAGGAAGGCGCATTGCATTAATGCGCGAGGCGATGGTAGATTTACGCGCGGGAGTCGACTCACGCATGTAATGCGCTACATGTAAACGGCGTCGCCTCGCCTTTCCCAAATGCGTTCGGAAATGCGATGCGCTACTGTCGCATTCTTGGAACATGATGTGCCAGGAACGTTTGCGGCTGGCCGCCCCTGTCGCCCTGCCGTTGTTTCCCTTATCCTGGCCGGAGCTTTCGTAGACTGCGTCGGCAGGAGAGCCTTGCTCCTGGGCTCCGCAGCAGCGGTAGTGACTTGCACGGTATGCACCTTCGCGGCGACGGATTACGTACGTTACGCTGTTGTGCGCTTCCTTACCGGGGTCAGTGTCGCCGTACACACGATTTTTACCAGCCTGATACCGTTCGAGGTGATGACGCACGCCCACAGACCGCACCAAGTCCTACTCCTAGCGGATGCCTGACGTCACGTGTGATTTGGATCGTCATCGTCAAACCCGTGGTCATTGACTAGCGTCTCAATCTTCCTACCCCCGACGGCTCTCCTGCTCCCTGCTGTGTCTACCGCACGAGAGTCGCCCCGCCCCGTTGGCTCGTCGCGAAAGGAAGGCTGGACGCGGCCGAAGCAGTCATGACGCAGGCGGTCAAAAGCCAATCAACAATATCCCTGCTCGTCATCTGCACCCTACCACGCACTACAGTGGTGGAGCAAGCTCGAATGTTAGCCAGACGCGCTTCAGACTCCACGGGGATGTATATGGACCACACGAAACGAACGCTAGAGCTGCGAATACTAGGCAAGAACTCCAAGGCCGCAAGCGTGGAGAGCTTCGAGTCATCCGGCAGGAATGTGAAGAGCGGTGGCAGCAAAAGTCCTGGTTGTTTTAAGAGGTCCCGTCGATCTCACGCCCAGCGGGAGCTGGAATACCACCGGAAGCGTACCACGAAATGACTGTGGATGTGGTGTCGGGTTCCCGACATCAAATACTCAATTCCTGTGTTCGTGTTATAACTATTCTTTACATATGTTCTTCTGCACTGGGCCCAAAGAAAACACAATGGTTGAATTGTTCCAACTTTTTGTCTGTTTTCACGCCATACCGAATTTCTGTGTGTCTTAAGCCCTTTTCACATGGTGCGATTTTGTCGGCGAATTCGCAGCTGCGGAAAATAGGCCGCCGGACACTTCGTGTGTGCGTTTTATTTTTCTTTATTATTTTTTTTTTATGTTCGGCGTGCTGAACTTCTCTGCGAAAAACGCAGATGCGGTGGTAGCCACTGCAGCGGTGGAAACAGACGACCAATAGTAAGCGTCTCGCTCATACGTCATCGCCAGTCAGAATGCTTAACGGTATGCGAAAAACGCAGCTGCCGTAGCTCCATGTGAAACGGGATTGCGAATTTCGCATCTGCGGAAATCGCAGCTGCGAAAAACGCATTGCAATATCGTACCATGTGAAATGGGCTTTACTCGTTTTCTTGCCCGGCAAATACAATTTTTCTCATTTTGAGAGCTACTGCCTTCTACACTGTGAAATTTGCTGTGTGTACTTGACCGTGAAACCAGCGAATCTTACATATGAATTTCAGGCTGCGCGCTCAGGATGAAAAAAAAACGTGATTTTTGTATTAATTGCGGCTCTATTTCTCAATAACATAAACGCGTGCACTCATGCTTTAATGACCCCACAGCCATAGTTTGTATACGTACTCCCCTGATCAAAAGTACCCAGAATGTAGCTTGAAATTGCGGACTGCCGTGCAAACTTATATTTCGATATTTTCATTAAGCTCGTCAATTTTACTGTGGGTGTCTGAATTTCGAATAAATTCGGCTTTTTTGTCGAGCCTGTGATATATGGTCGCTTTTCCTCACGGGTTACTTACAAGTTCATTTACTTAGCCACTTAGTGTTTGACCGGTAAGAGGAAGGAAGACATGGAAATTGCGCCTTTGAGTTCTTACTGAATTGATGCTTGTTTGCATACTGACACTACTATACTCACGGACTACTTTCTTTGGAACTAGAGAGAGAGAGAATAAACTTTATTGTACGAAGAGTGGTTGGTGTGGTTATTCTCGGGTGGAGCCCTCTTGTAGAGCCCCACTGGCCGCGGCGGCTCGCCGGGCCTGGTCCAGGGTCGCCAGTTGGCTTCCCAGTGCTAGCTCGGAAAGTCGTGCCTCCCAAGATTACGTTGTGAGTGTCTGTGATGAGCTCACCAGCCTGGATACTGCATCGGCTGGGCGTTCCGTACAGTGGTATGTAATGTGTGTCAGTGTGGCTGTGTGGTCGTTGCACCAGGGGCATACACTGGTTGTGTATACCTCTGGAAACATCGCGTGCAACCTTGATATGTGCGGGTAAGTGTTGGTTTGAAGGCGGCGCCAGTCCCTGGCTTGTTGGCTGCTTAACTTGGGAACTAAAGTGTCAGCTACCGGTGCGGAGCGCCTACACCATGTGTTAATGCACCAAATATTCAGGCGCTGCGCCTTCTGTTCCTTGCAGCAGAAATTGAATCAACGTAACTTTCACGCGTGGCGGTTTCGCATTTGGTCGAACGTCTAAGCGAAAAGCACGAAAATATGTGATATTTAGCACTTGGTTGTGTATTTCGTATTATTGTGCAGTTGCAAATACTACGTTTATGTTTTCTCTGTCCAAGCTTAATATGTCACTCCAATGAGAATCTGGGACTTTTCTCAGGATAGCTCTTTTCTGCGCGCTCCGCCTCCGTCGCTTTGTCTTTATCGCCTCAGAAAGTTGTCGCCAGCATGCAGCACGCATCATCCATCTATCCATCCAATATCCCGCAGCCACAGCAGATGTGCTTCGCAATATGGACAAATCGTTGCCACATGTAAAAGCACCGAGGCGGATGAGGCAAACTTGGGAATGCTTGCTGAATGCTTGCTTTCACGGAAATTAGCCGTGCTCGTGTTCCACAACACCTGGGGGCTGTATAGCGGAGAAATCGCAAAGAAAAAGTGGTGTGTGCTGCTTTTGTATAGATGTCACTGACCATCGCCAACTTTGCGCGGCGATGAACATTAAGAGTTGCGTAGCGGAATTATATTCAAGTCAGCCTTCCTCTCATGTGAGCGACGAGAGGGCTCCAGACAGGTCGCGATCTGCGATGATGCCCTAAAATCGTGAGTCTTCAGACGCTGCAATCATTTGCCATTGACAGCATTGATCCAGACGCTGCAGGGCCCACAGGTCTGCGCGTGAACGCGTACTGGTGCGCATGTGTCCGCTATAAGACTGGAAGTCCTTGTCTCGCGAGTTATTTACAGTCGTGAGTAACAATTTGTTGACCAATGTGCCAAGAAAAATTCACGCAAGCAACTCCTCCGGGAATTGTCTTAATTATGCTTAAGCCTCTGTTCCACTTGCTCATGCTCCACCGCAGCCCCGTGTCATTATCACTGTTTCTGAAACTGATCCGACCAGTATAAACGACAGCGCTGCGGAGACACGAAATGCTGCGGACGGCGCGCGCAAGGCGAATTATGACGCGTAAGGCTACTGCAGGCGGCGGCGCCAGGTGCGCCGATGACGTTCCGATCATTATAAGCCGTTATCGCTCTTCAGCGCCTTACACAATTGTGTCGAACCATTATGAACCGTGATCAACCGTCCTCCGGCGGCAGCTGTGTATGGCGCGGCCGCGCGGGCCCTATTTTGAAAGCGATCTGCCGTGTGGACAGAGTGCGGCGCGTGCTGATAGCTTCGTGTGCGCTGTGTTCTCGCCGCTTAATTCGCGTTGAAGCGAGAGGCAGCACGAAGGTCAATTCTCTCGCTGCAGCGGGACCTATCTTGAAAGCGATCGTCTTACGTCACGGACGGATGGAGGAACGGACGGACGGACGGACGGATGGGTTTCCTCGTTGGGTAGGCATGAAAATGCTTACGCATTTAAAAAGTGTCTTTGTTGTTTGCCGCATGACATGCCAGCTGACACGGTTGTACAACCTACGTGCGTGTGTTCGTCCAATGGAATGAATTGAAGCAATTCCACGTTTCGAAGCTGACTATACTCCATCTCACAAGCTGTCGTCGGAACTGTGGAAGCTACACGAATTTTCAGCCAATACAAAGGCCGAATGCCATCAATGGGCTCATCCGCGCCGCGTCGTCTGCTGTTACATGCTCTATGGTTGGTGTATTGACGCAAAAAAAAATTGTTTTGACGCCGTAACCATAAGCTGCGTTTACATGCATGTTACAGCAGGGTTTCGCTTTACCTGTACACTTTCCCTGCAGTTACCTTGCAGCCTCCTTAGCAAGTAACAAGGACGAACGCCCTCATAAATGTTCGCCTGCGGCACAGCGTCTGCTCGGCGACTATACTTGGCGTTTGCTCGCTACCGTCATCCAGTTCCATGCTATAGCGGGTTAGTTAATTAATGATGCAGTGAACAATTAGGCTTTTATAGC
>NC_051162.1:110992092-111058697 GCF_013339745.2 Dermacentor silvarum | reverse complement strand
TTTCTTTCTTTCTTTCTTTCTTTCTCTCTCCCTCCCTTCCCCCCACAGCCTTTTGCGCGACGGAAAAAGTCGCGTTTGCTCTCTATATATGGAAAGGAGGAAGGAGACGCTTAATTCTGCAGCCCTTCAGGGAGCACGGTGCAGAACGCGCGTTTGCATGCTCTTCGACGTGCGTTCACTCCCTGTGAAAGCGCGCGTCCCTCGTGCCCTTTCACTCGCACATACAGCGTCCGGAGCGCGGCGACGATTTCATCGCCGTTGACGTCATACGGAACCTCACGGCGACGGCGACGCCGACGGCAGAAATCCGCTTTGGAGTGTCCATATAATTGCTATCGCAATAATAACAACTTCGTGTCCACAGATTCCCAGGATGCGTGGCATCCGCACAGCATTTTTCGCACATTTCTCGGATTAAGTATTATGAATGCAGCGCAACATGGCAGACCCGCACGTGAGGCAATTTAAAACTGCACACAACTCATATTGAATACCAAATAACTATAGTGGGGTTTGTTGAGCGGCCCTTCGCCTCCCAGACCTCGAGTGCCGTGCGCAACAAATACCACCTATAGTGCGCAGGCTTCAGGATAGGCCCAGTGCATTGTTTGTATGCGGTAGTGCGTGCAAGCCACGTTGAGACTTACTTTAGATTACAGGCATACGCTACCTGCGAAAATACTGGGTAAACGTACTGCGCCTTTCGCGGCTTGATAGTATATTAAGATAGAATTTCTGACATATGCTTGAAGGAATGCAGAGCAGCAATTGCGGCTTGCTATTACCACCCTTAATATTAAAGCTATACATCAAGGGGAATACCATTCACTTTGAGGAAGCACGTTCATGTTTATGTCGATATCCAACAAAATTGTGAACAAGGCTTCGGTGCGGAAACCGAAAAGTCTCAAAAAATTGTCGCAGTTTCACCCGAAAGGCGAAGCATCAACTGCGATAGCAAATTAGTAGAGAGCCTATACGGAGTAAGGATAGTAGTTTTGTCAGCTGTATAAACTTGGACATGCAGCAGCACCAGAAAACGCGCAGAACTGTTGTCGACGCCGTTGGCGTTTTGCCCGCGTTCGCACCGAACGCGACTGGCGTTGGTGACTGTTGCCGGTGCCTCTGGGGGCGGCTCGGAGGTTTTCGACGAGATCGCAATGGGACACTCATCGAGCAGCGTCGGAAATCTTACCTACCTTCTCGCCTCGTAACGTTTTTATATAAATACGCATTTGGTGCCGCAGCTAAACGTCGCCTCCCCTCCCTCCCTCCCGTCCCCCGGCATTTCGCGCCACGGAAGAAGTCGCATTTGCTCTCTATATATATGGTGATTGTAACGGTGGAAAGAGACGCAGTTCTTCAGGGAGCACGGCGCAGAACGCGCGTTTGCACTCCGACGTGCGTTCGCTCCCCGATAAGTGGTTCTTGAGGGAAAGGGAAAGGTTGGCGCTATCTTCTGCAGCCCTTGAGGGAGCACGGCTTTCTGAGCCGTGCTCCCTCAAGGGCTGCAGAAGATAGCGCCAACCTTTCCCTTTCCCTCAAGAACCACTTATCAGCACGGCTCAACCGTGAAAGCGCGCGTCCTCGCGCCCTTTCACTCGTACATACAGCGTCTGGAGCGCGGCGACGATTTCATCGCCGTTGACGTCATACGGAACCTCACGGCAACGGCGACGGCGACGACGACGACGACGCCGACGGCAGAAATCCGCTTTGGAGTGTCCATATAATTGCTATCGCAATAAAACCTTTTATGCCACATCATTTCTGGTCGGCTTTCCTCTGTTTTTCCTTTCCATTATACCTCCTCCCGACCAGACGAATCATCGTCGAACCATGGATATCATTTCAGCGTCGAACCATGGATATCATTTTTTTATAGCGTAACACATGGTGCAGCAACCATCAGCATCCCGCGCAAACCCGCACCGGCGGTGTTCAACACGGATTTTTATTAAATTCATAACCTGACGTCTTCTCTTAAGATCACGGTAAATTTCCGCTCGCAGTGCAAATTGATAGAGGCCATCTGCGACTGTATAGATACAGGCAATATCTGCAGGCAATTACTCTGGCCGTCCGAATGTCTCCTTTTTTCCAGTGCGGGGATAAACACGGTGTAGAATTGAACGCAGTGAGAGCTGGCCTAAAATTAGTCTGAAGTTTTCGGCTAGAGCGTTACGAAGTCCAGACAACTCGGTCAGTGAGCCTCGGTAAGACAGGAAGGATGCCGGAAGAGCGGCTAAGTGGCGCTACCACAATGAAATTCTTGCTACAGCTCCCGCTGATGTGGGTTCTGCAAGCGTCCGTTGGGTCTGAGTTAACCGCCAGTAGATAAAGAATGACTGCACTGTATTTTCAATGTGACAGATATGAACCTGGTGGCGATTTGGGAACTCTTCCTTCATAAAAGTTACAGAAGCACGTGGAACTGAACTGAAATTCCTGATGTCAAGACAATGTCGTTAGCACTGCGGTATTAAAAAAACGACTTTATTCGTTTCCTCACCTAATGAACCTTATTAAGCCGTAAAGATGCAAGTGTTGCGTGAATCACACGCTAATAGGTTATATCGAGCCGGGCTTCTCTTAACGGAATGTTGGCAGGAAAATTACGTATCACGCTTTTTTTTCTCTTTTGGGTAGTTGCATGCCGACTTTATAGTTACGGTATCGAGCCTAAATTACTTGAGCGCGACAAATAATTTTTTTATTCGCCTGAGTTTCCACGTGGGATATAACGTTGAAATGAAATTGCATGAAATCAATAAAGCCCGCTTCACGCTGACAAACTGCGACAACTACTTATGAAATTAATAACATCCTCTTTTATGCGAGCAGTCAGAAACGTGTGAAAGTGCTGTGCTGTTAGTACTGAAGACTGCCACATTGGTCCTTTCTATTGTACACTTATGCACTAGAAGATATTTTCCTACTGTAAATGTTATGCAGATCTCAAACTCACAAACTGGCCCTTCTCTCCGAGGTGCAGCTCACTGGCTCTGGTGTTGCGCTTGTGAGCTCTGTGTCGCTAGTTTTATCCCGGTCGAGGCGACAGCATTTGAATGGGGGTGATGAGAAAAAAGCACGTTATGTGCCCGTTAATAAACCTTAGTGGGTTAAAATTACCCTGGAGTCAATTATTTTAAGCCGTGCTTAGACATGATACACAACGAAATTCTCTGTGCCGTCAAAACAGACAATAAGTTAGAACATCAGGAAGCTTGCGCTTTTCTTTGAGCTGAATGCAAATGAACATTTAAAAGAATATTTATAGCTGATAGGAACACAAGAAGCGACTATTTGACGTCGCGAACACAACACGATGCCCCGTCATGTCGTACGTGCTAGGCTTCTGGTGGCTTCATTCCGGCAATAGTTTGGTTTGAGATCGACGGAGCATTTTAAAACTACCAGGACTTTTGTTGCCACCACTCTTTGCACTCTTCCTACTGGATGACTTGGAGCTCTCAAGGCTTGCGGCCTTGGACTTCTTGCGTACTATCCGCTGTACGAGCGTTCGCTTCATGTGGTCCATAGACAGCCTGGTGGAGTCGGAAGCTCGCCTGGCCACGATTCGTGCTTCCTCCACCACCGTAGTGCGTGGCAGGGCCCGGATGACGATCAGGGAGGCGAAGATGAAAAGTCCCGTAACAGCGAACACCACGTCTTCGTGTCCGGCTGGCTTGAGGACGAGGGCCATTGTCGCGAACATGGCCGCGACACGTCCAAAGGCGAACGCCCAGCAGGCGACACCGGCTCGCACTGCCGATGGAAAAAGTTCAAGGACGTACGTGAAACAGTGTACAAGCATTACGTTAGAGACACCCTTGGACAGTACGAGTAAGGTCTTGGTGACCATGTCAAATCCAGCTCCAACAGCGATACTCAGCGCGCATTGTATGGAGCCCGTCAACAGGAAGCACGCGCTAAGTACTCTGACGAGGGCAACGCCGGTCATCAGGAAGTGCATCCCCGCGTACGTCACCAGGGTGACGACAACCGTGAGGCACGGGATCCAAAATTCGTTATACTGCGCCGTCGAGAAAGCATCGACATAAAAAACGAAAGATATGGAGAAGCAAACAGCAAACATGGCCAACGCTCGAGGGCGGAGGGAGCGATAGTCGACCAAGTCTTCCATGTCGGCACCCTTGCGATCCGCGTGGTTCGTGACCTGTTCTCTCAGCTTCTCCATAAGACAGGCCGTGACCGGAAGCGGGGTATTGTTGATTTTGGCCGCCTGCATCATGACCGCTTCGGCTGCGTCCAGCCTTCCTTTAGCGACGAGCCAACGGGGCGACTCTTGTGCGGTAGACAAAGCCGGGAGCAGGAGACCCGTCGGGGCTAGGAAGATGACCTGCTTCAGACGCCAGTCGACGGCCATGGGTTTGACGATGACAATCCAAACCTCACAAAACGCCAGGCCCAGAACCGCCAGGAGTAGGACTTGGTGCGGTCTGTGGGCGTGCGTCATCACCTCGAACGGTATCAGGTTGGTAAAAATCGTGTACATGGCGACACTGCCCCCGGTAAGGAAGCGCACCACAGCGTAACGCACGTAATTCGTCGCCGCGAAGGTGCATACCGTGCAGGTGACTACCGCTGCTGCGGAGCCAAGCAGCAACGCTCTCCTGCCGACGCAGTCTACGAAAGCTCCGGCCAGGATAAGGAAAACAACGGCACCGGTGTTCTGCAGGGCGACAAGGGCGGCCGGCAGCAAACGTTGGTGGCACACCATGTTCCAAGAGCTCACCGCACTGGTCTCGGCCGTCCTAGCGTCGTAGTCCCACTCTTCACAGGGCACGTCGCGTGTGTCATTGGTGTCCTGGAAGCATCGGTTGTACCACCCGCCAGTCCCGGTAGGTGCAGCGCCGCTCTTTCGATGCTCAGCGGAATTGCCATGTTCCGCGGGTGGCTTGCAGCGCTCGTAAATGCTGCAGCGGCTGAAGCGTCCATCGGCCTCGATCGGTATGGCAATATTCTTCCAATCGGCTACAGAGATGTTGAAACCGGTGAGCGGCTTGCACCAATGGTCAACATCACCGGTGACGAGGGGAATCACGACGGTTTGGCAATTAGCCGAGAAGATTCCCAGAAGAATGAGAACGAGCATCCTTTTCTGGAAGGGGCCGTGGCCAAAGGCTTCCTCACAGTCAAAAGACTCACTCGTTCGGAGATCGACGCCGGCCAGTCGGTGAGGGAGGATGACGTCCATCGCCTGCTTCTTGGGTGTTGCTCTTCGGGTTTAGTAGTCCTGGACAGTATCAGAAAAGATGATTCCGGACAATAGCTAGCTGTGCGGAGCGGCCGAAAGGAAAACTTCTTCGTCAGCCCACGTGCTACTGACTTTGTCGCAGTGTCGTGGGCCCTTGTACGGCGTTGGCATTTCTGCTTACTACTTCGTTTGGCTTTAACCTATAATAATGCGATTATCACGCTTATCCTACTAACCTTGCCTGATAGTCTGGTGAGCTGCTGTCTAAATGCTGTCGCATGACTTTGTTAAAAAAAAAAACTATCGACGGAACTTTTATCATAATTGATATCGACGTTAATGCGAATAGCACTGAAGCAATGTAGAGACACACGTATTGTCAAATACTTCCCTTCTGTAAGCCGATTTGCTCAATTTTCTGTTATATACCGACATCTTCTTCACGTTTCTCTAGCTACACGCTCGTTGCTCAATCCACGCTCTTCTCCCATTTTGTTCATTCCACTTCTTTCTCCACACTCGGCTGTTCTTGATGCTTCGTGCACTTCTGTGTAGCTGACTTCCAAAATTTTATGTCACTGATGTCAATTCTTGCCTCTCTTGCTTGTCCATCCGGCCACCTACCCAGCGGCACATACCCATTCTTGGGGATTAATCAAGGATGTTCACATACTTAGTTTCACATGTGCAGTTGCACATACCGAACGGCCACAGTGGTATATTCGGGCACATAACCAGTGGCGCATGTCTAGTTGCACATATCCAGCAGCCCGAGTTATTTATTCTTGCACATACTTAATGACACATACCCATTCTTGAGGATTAATCAAGGATGTTCACATAGTTTCACATGTGCAGTTGCACATACCGAATGGCCACAGTGGTATATTCGGGCACATAACCAGTGGCCCATGTCTAATTGCACATATCCAGTAGCCCAAGTTGTTTATTCTTGCACATACTTAATGGCACATACCCATTCTTGAGGATTAATCAAGGATGTTGACATAGTTTCACATGTGCAGTTGCACATACCGAATGGCCACAGTGGTATATTCGGGCACATAACCAGTGGCCCATGTCTAATTGCACATATCCAGTAGCCCAAGTTGTTTATTCTTGCACATACTTAATGGCACATACCCATTCTTGAGGATTAATCAAGGATGTTCACATCCTTGATTTGAGTTTAACATGTGCAGTTGCACATACCCAATGGCCACAGTGGTATACATAACCAGTGGCCCTTGTCTAGTTGCACATATCCAGTAGCCCAAGGTGTTTATTCTTGCACATATCTAATGGCACCTATCCATTCTTGAGGATTAGGATCAAGGATGTTCACATACATAGTTTCACATGTGCAGTTGCACATACCCAATGGCCAAAGTGGTATATTCGGGCTAATAACCAGTGGCCCATGTCTAGTTGCACATATCCAGTAGCCCAAGTTGTTTATTCTTGCACATACCTAATGGCACATACATATTCTTGAGGAATAATCAAGGATCTTCACATAATTAGTTTCACATGTGCAGTTGCACATACCCAATGGCCAAAGTGGAATATTCAGGCACATAACCAATGGCCCATGTCTAGATGCACATATCCAGTAGCACAAGTTGTTTATTCTTGCAATACCCAGTGGCCCATGCCCAATGGCCCAAGTGGTCTATTCCCAAATTGCCTATTCGGACACACACAATGGCGCTCTTACCAGGTGGCCAATAGAGATGAGGGAACATTCTTAATGTGAGAATCCAGAGAAGCCGGCCGGGAAAACTTTGTCTCTGGCCTGCTACTGTGCTTAAGGAAAAGTGAGAAGAGGAAAGAGCACGTTGACGTAAAAGATGCTGGATGCTGAGCGACATACTGAAAAGTGCGTGGAGTTTTCAAAGAATGATAATTGCGTTGAAAATACACTTCAGAGTGACCCAAGTCGTCTATTCTTGCACACAGCCAGTGGTACATTCCCCATTCCACCTACCCAATGTGAGGTTGTAGTGACGACAAAGAACCACTGTGGTACAACGAAAGTAAGGAAACTGTGTTTTGGGAGAATCTTCGCTCAGCTAAACTAGTAACCATGAGCACTATAATGGCGGCGAGCAGACTCGTCGATTGTCGAAATATGATCTACGGTTTAGACGCGTCGGCTATTTATTAATGGCTCGTCGAAGGTTTCAGCGTAATCGCTGGTTCCTCGCGTACCTTCCAGAATGTGCAAACCAATCGCGTAGCGCATACAATCTGAATACGCAAGGTTAGGCGACAAGATAGGCAACAGATAGAATCAACGATAACATTCGAGAAAGTTGCTGTGCATGCACGTGCATCTTGCGCTGAGCGGTAACTTGAAATCTCTAGCGGGTTTCGAACGTGAGCCACGTCTCATGATAACAGTTTACCATTCAAAGTGGGAAAGCCCGCTCTTCAAGCTGACAATAAAATTGAAGTTTTATTGCGATTAGTATTCTTAACCTACTTCTCCCTATACTTTGGTTTGCTGCTGCTGTCTGCTATCTAGCATCTGTAGCGCCGCTCTCACTCGCGAAACAAAAAAAGTAAATTACATTGCCAAGCATACATAATGCAAAAGACAAGAACGACAGGCCGCTTCGAGTGAAACTTTGTCCTCTTGCGATGCACACGCTGAGGCTCCTCTCATCGGGAAAGCATGTCCTCCTAGAGGTGGGTCGATTTGGACTGAGCCGGATCTTTTGAGCCACTCTTTCTAAAGAATGTTCAGTAAAAGTGGGCGGCGGTTATTTTAGAAAGGAAGCCGTGCCGAGCCGTTCTGCCTGAGCTGGCTCTTCTGGGTGCGACTTCGGCAGTTGTCGGTCTTTCTCCGCGTGCCAACCGTTCGACCACTTTCGTTCGAGTTCGCACGGACTCGGCTGCCATTCTACTTCTGTCCTCTGCCGCTTGTTGCGCACGTGATTTGAGTTTGAAAGAATTCCGACGCGTTGCGTGGCCGTCGAGAGTGCTAGAACACGTACTCGAACACAAATGATGGCTGTGCAGTACACAACGCTCCACAGAGGAAGGCAGGACACGTCTTTCGTTACCCAGCTTTCAGGGCGCGAGCATGAAAACTGCACTTGACGGAGCTGCATGCACAGGCTCGCGAGCATAGTCAATATACCGTGAAATATCTGCTCGCCAATCGCTTTCTCGGTATGACTGCAGATATTATAAGCCGCGATGGCGCGAGAATAGCAAAGGTAAGTTGTATTCAGGAGCGATATTCTCGAGCGATCATTTCTGGTGGTGCATCATCAAGACATTTCACGCGTCTCTATATTGGTCACGTCGAAGTGGATGAACGAAAGCCCTTCTGACACGTACGGCGTCAGAAACTCCGTCAGCAGGAACCGCATGCTGCATTTGTCCCTACGGAGAACGCGACGCGGCGTATGTGCTGTAGATGCCACTGCAAACTATGGCGGAATGCGATGGCGCAAGAGCGAGACGGGCGAAACTTTGCCACGGCTCCAGCCGTGACATTACGCGCACTTAGCGTCGAGCCTCAGCTAGTTCTCGTCCGTTACTACAGATGGTAGTAGTTGCCTGTTCTGTCTAATGTAGCTCGGTCGACTCGGTCTAAGGTAGCTAAGGTTAAAGGCGCAGATATAGCCTGGCGTTTCCAACGTGTCAGGCAGCGTCCGGCGATACGCCGCGCCATGCAAGTGATACGCCATGCAAGTGAGACACGCCATGCTGGCGGAGCTAAGATCGCCAAAATTTTGCCCTCTGTGTAGTTCAACCCGCAGCAGCGTGGCGATCCGTTGCCGCAGCGGAAGCGCCGCATAAGTGCGCGGCGAGTGAGCACGTTGTTGGTTGTCGAAGGCAAATACTCAGCACGCTCACTTCAGTGAACCCCTAGAGCTTCATACAGAGTTCTAGCAGGGTCCTTATAAACAAGGCGCCAACACAAACGACCTGCACGGTGCCAGCTACCGGGTGGCGCAGAGCTCAATCAGACAAGCACAGAGCTAATATTGCAGTAACCAAGTGTATTATTGCGATAGCAGTTATGTGGACACTCCAGGCGTATTTCCGCCGTCGGCGTCGCCGTGATGTTCCGTGTAAAGTCCAAGTGTGATAACATCGTCGTAGCGCGCCGTGCGCTGTATCGGTGAGTGAAAGCGTGCGAGGGGAGCCGACGATGATGGCTCAATCTCGGCGCGCAAGGGAGGACAGCGCGGAGGCAGCGCGCCGTCTTCCATCGTGCGCACGGTACCGGAGAGAGAGGAGGGGGGGGGGGGGGCGTTCTACTCCAGGCGGCGCGCGGCTGCGTATACGGCGCGGCCGCGGGGGCCCTATCTGGAGAGCGATCTACGAGAGCGATCTACGATCTGCAGTGTGCGCCGACTGTTGACAGCTTCGTGTGCGATGTGTTCTCGCCGCTTAGTTAGCGTTGCAGCGAGACGCAGCACGAAGGTAAATTCGCTCGCTGCTGCTGCTGCCACGCTTATTCACTCCAAAGTTTTGACAGAGAGTGTTCGCGGTCATCGAGGGATATGTGACACCACGCTTGTTAATTTAGTTGACCCGCCGTGGTGGACAGTGGCTTTGGTGGTGCGCTAGCTGCTAACCCCGTGGGCGCGGGGTCGAATCCCGGCTGGGGTGGCCGCATTACGATGGGGGCGAAACGCAATAACACCCGTGTATCGTGTATTGGGGGCACGTTAAACAACCCCCAGGTGATAAAAAAAAATCCGGAGTCCCCCACTACGGCGTTCCTCATAATCATATTGTGACTTTGGCACATAAAACCCAAGAATATAATCTAACCCTGGTAATTTAGTTAGTAAGCGAATGTTGATAAGTTTATAGGCCGATAAAATTTCTATCCTTACTTCTTACAGCTGTCTACTATACTGCTCTCGCAATCAATTCTTCGCCTTTCGGGCGAAACGGTGACTTTTTTCTACTTCGCTGCTGGTGTAAATTTTCGACAGCGGCGTAATCGTGCAGCTGCCGAAAATATACGCCAACAGGAAAATAAAATACACTTAGTTACTGAAATACTAGCTATTAATCTGGGTGAGCTTTGCGCCACCAGGTGGCTGGACCGTGCAGGCCGTTCACGTTTGCGTCTCCGCCCATCCCGTAAAACGCCCAGTCCGCTTGCGCTTACCTGAATACCGGACACGCTAAAACTCTAAGACAAAGTGAACCCGAACTGAAGGACAGCATGCTTCTGGTCAGCCAAGCAAGCGTGCGATGCACTTTGCTCCAGCGGCGCCGGCGGGCAATAGGACATGTTCTATTCCCACGCCAGCCACGCTAGACCTTATAGAACATTCAACTTTTTTGCGACGTGAATCGCGTCCGCGTTAAGCCAGTTTCACATGATGCGATTTACACCGCACCGGAAGTGCTATTTCGGTCGAATGCGATGGAAACCGCAGTCGCAGGTGCCGACCCCCCTCTAATAATAAAAAAAATAAGTCTATTAAGAAAACAATAAACGCAATGCGGTATCTTGTGCAACTACAATGAGTATTTGAGTCATTTAATTTCCTGGACCTCGCTATTGCGCAGCGACTTAGAGTTGCTTGAATTTTTTAAGTGGACCTGTGCTCGTATTTCACGGCAAACTCGTGGTAAAAGGACGATTCAGGGAGAGCCGACGTGGGTCAGCGTCAGTGAAATTTAACGCTGAGCCGTCTCCTGCTCACCCAGAGATTAGATGGCCACATGGGTCTAAGGTATCGCACTCGACGAGAAGGACGCTTTGAGGAGTCCACTTGCGCGGACTTGCAGAAACACGCACTTGCAATGCGCATGCAGCAAATGACACGTTTTGTATGATAAGCCGTTGCAAAGGGACACTCGGTGACCGACTCGGCGGCTTAGTCGTAATATGGTCGGCACTCTGCTGTTGAGAATAAGGTATTGCGTTCGATTCGAAAACAGGGGCGGCACCACCTTGCGATGGGAGCGGCTGAATGCGAAAACGCATGTGTACTAAAATTTAAGTGCACGAATACCCAGCAAATCAATATTATATACGAGTCCACCGTGCAATACGCGTACCTCCTAGCCCATTTGCTATTTTTTGGCCATAAACAGAATCAACCAATCAATCAATCAACCAATCAATCAATCAAATGAAATAATCAATCAATAAATAATTAAACAATCAATCAAACCAGTATTCATTGGGGAAAGTACAAATAGGAACAAGACATGGACCGCGCCTTTAAAGGACCACACGAGGGACAAGCCTTCTGTTGGCTGCATGGTCTTACGCGCAAGTGTAATTGGAAACTTCTCCATGCACGAGTAAGCTTTATCCGGCCACCATCTCTCACTAACGAGAGGTCAAGAATACGAAAGCTCACTGCTATTGGTCATGAAAGTGATTCGAATGCAGCTCGTTGTTCCAGTGGAAGCCAAGTGCCTCCGGGAATATCCGGTCTCTCGGTTCGACATAGCGCGGAAGGTGTTACGGAATGAAGGCAGTTACGTTATACTGCGATTCCTTGTAGGGGGTGTAGCTCAAATGGTAGAGCGCTCACTTAGCATGCGAGAGGTACTGGGATCGATACCCAGCACCTCCACGGGAATTTTTTTTTTCTGTTTCCAACTCCGACAAAAGTTCCGTATTTCAGTTAAATGTAGAACACTTAAATAACTATTGTCACAATATTATTCGTTCTTTTTATAACTTCAATGAAAAGCTGTCAAGCCTGTAATTACGCTTTCGAGCTTCAAGTCCTTGAGAGTACAACGAATAACTAATCATTTTCCTGGTTACTTGGACACGCTCAAAGTGCGTCGTCAATGCAGTGAGGAATAATATGAAGAAATGTTCGTGTATTACGTGCCAATTAAGCAAGATTTGATTGCGAAGCACGGCTTAAAGTAATTGACTCCAGAATAATTTTAACCCACTAAGGTTCATTAATGTGCACTTAACGTGCTTTTTTCTCATCACCCCCACTCAAATGCTGTCGCCTCGACCGGGATAAAACTAGCGACACAGAGCTCACCAGCGCAACGGCAGAGCCCGTGAGCTGCACCGTTGAGGGAAGGGCCAGTTTGTGAGCGTGGGATATGCATAGCCTCCACAGTCGGAAAATATCTTCTAGTGCATAGGAGTACAATACGAAGGACCAATGTGGCAGTTTTCAGCACAAGCAGCACAACACTTTGCACGCGTTTCTGAATGGTCGCATAAAAGAGGAAGTAATTAATTTTATAAGTAGCTGTCGCAGTTTGTCTGCGTGAAGCGGGCTTTATTGATTACATGATTACATGATATGATTACATTTCTTTTCACCGTTATATACCACATGGTAACTCAGGCGAATAAAAAAATTATTATTTGTGGCGCTCGAGTAATTTAGGCTCGATACCGTAATTATAAAGTCGACAACTACCTCAAAGAAAAAAAAAAAGGCGCGGCACATAATTTTCCTGCCGGCATTCTGTTAAGAGAAGCCCTACTCGATATAGACTATTAGCGTGTGATTCAAAAATCACTTGCATCTATGGCTTAAAAAGGTTCATTAGGTGAGAAAACGAATAGTCATTTTTAATATTCCGCTCCGCTAACGACATCGTGCGTCATGACGTCAGGAATTTCAGTTCAGTTCCACGTGCTTGAGTAATATTTATGAAGGAAGAGTTGCCAAATCACCACCAGGTTCATATCTCTGTCACATTGAAAAGACAGTGCAGTCATTCTTTATCGCCGCGCAGACAGTGCAGTCATTCTAGCCGGGCATGCGCCGAAGCAGTAGCGATGACGTCACCTTGCGTTGCCTAGTAACCGCCGGCGCAGGTGCGCGCTCGCTTCGCCCGACACAGACACGGCTCCGCCGAGCACCAGCCAGCTGCGCGCTACTGCGCATGAGCCATGACATCATCCCGGCGTGTAGTGTGCTGCGCGCCGCCCGTACACTGTGCATAGCTTTCGCCCAGTGTGCATGCGCTTGGCCTTGAAGCTTGCCATAAAAGGGGCTGCGCCTAGTCGTCTCAACTTTCGCTAGATATCGAGTGGCTAGCCACCAACGCATTCGGCGTCGGTAAGCAACAGCGTTCTTGGCACTGTGCCAATCTTGGTTAGCCTGCCTGCGTTTGTGGCATGCCGGGAACGCTGTTAGGGAGCACACATGCAAAACAACGTTGCATGTAGGCTCCCTAAACGCTGTCGCTCGTAGGCGCCGACGCGTCCAGCGCTAGTCGCGCGAAATCTCGCGATAGGGAAGGTACCTCCGAAAATGATCGCTCGAGAATACCTTCCCTACATGCATAGTTAAGTTAAGCCAAGTTAAGACCTAGCAGCAACCAAATTAATACCTAGCAGTAGCAGCCAGTAAGACTTGAGCATCGACAGTTTCGCTGTGCCTAAGCTTTGCATGACCGAGTGCAAGCTTGCCCTTTTTTTTTACCTGGACACTTAAATTCTGGGGTGTTACATGCCAAAGCGACAATCTGGGTCAATCTGAGTCCCGCCGTAGTGGGGGGGCACCGGCTTAATTTTGACCACCTGGGGCACCCAATGCACAGTACACGGGCGTTTTCGCATTTCGTCCCCATGGAAAGGCGGCCGCCGCGGCCGGGATTCGATCCCCTGGACACTTGCATTCATGCTAAATGTATTGACGCTATATGATGTCACAGTAACGTGTATACCACGTTACGTTATGGAGACGCGGCGTTTCTTGTTCTTAAGGCGAAAGCCTTAGATGCATGACTCATTGGTCGAAAAATCCGACGACCGTCCGGCGTTATGGCATCAAAATCCAAGTAACCACTGAACATCCTCAAAACATTTCGGCGCCGCCGTTAGACTGCACTGATAGTGCTGAATGCCACGGTCCCGTGTTTACGCTCAAGGCCAAGATAATACCAGCTAAGAAGTCGTTAAAAAACGAGCAAGCTTGCACTTCGTCGTGCAAAGCTTAGACACAGCGAAAATGTCGATCCTCAAGTCTTACTGGCTGCTTCTGCTAGGTATTAACTTGGTTGCTGCTAGGTCTTAACTTGGTTTAACTTAACTACACATGTAGGGAAAGTATTCTAGAGCGATAATTTTCGGAGGAACCTTCCGTTTCGCGACATTTTGCGTGACTAGCGCTGGACGCGTCGGCGCCTACGAGCGACAGCGTTCCTGGCGTGCCACAAACGCAAGCAGGCTAACCAAGGTTGGTACAGTGCCAATAACGCTGTTGCTTGCCGACGCCGAACGCGTTGGAGGCTAGCCGCTCGATATCAATCGGCCAGCTTCGCTGTGTCTTGAGCTTTGCGCAGCCTAGTGCAAGATTTCGCCTTTTTTTTTCTCCTGGTTTAACGCGCCGCGGAGAAAAGAGAGGCGGGGGTTGGGAAGGGGGGAGCTGGCGAGGAGGATGACCGTGTGCGCCGCGCTGCTCTCCTCCACCCTCCTGGTTGCCATGTCTACGGCGCGGCAGTTTTTTGATGCGAACCACAAATTACGGCTGGTTAAACAGCTTCGGTGTAAAAAAACACTTGGGCAACTTCGTCTTAGACACATTAAATGCCATCATAACTGATTAGAGGTGGTTCGTTCAAATGTGAATTAAGTGCTTTAAGTGTAAAAAGTGAATCTAAGGTAAATTACGTGATAGAGAAGGCCATTTATTAGATAAAAATATTCGTGACTCAAAAGGTGATTCAAGTGAAGTAATGTAGCTAATGGACTGATAAGTGATTAGAGGTGGCACGTGTCAAGGGAGAATTAAGTGTTTTAAGCGTTAAATGTGAATCTAAGGTAAACGGCGTGAATCATAAGGTGAATTAAGTGAGAAAAAGTAAGTTAAGGGGAATTAAATGTGAATTAACACGAATCTAAAGTGAGAAAAGTGAGTCAAATGTTCAATATGTGTCCACCATGCCTGCCGCGACCAAACATACGGTGTCTACGCCTACATCCGGGTAGATGCGTCATGGAAAAAAACTCGAAAAAAAAAAGCTCCTCGTTGCTATAGGCTTATAACGTCAGATCTGTTCAACTCAGCTCTTCGTAATACCCTCCCTCTCCTCCACTATGTCAACTCTACGCGAACACCAAAGCCAAACTCGGAGAAAGAGGCGATGAAGGTAGGTTAGCATGCTTCACCTGATCGATTGTAATGCAATAGCATTATGTCTATCGACCCGCTCAAGCCTTTGAATGTACTTCTTGTAGTATTTTCTCGCGTTGCAGATTACATTAGAAATGCTTACGCTATGTCCACCGAAAGACAAAGGCCTCTCCCAGCGATATCCAGTTTCCTATCGTCTGCATTCCATGTCCTTGCTATTTCGTGAACTTCATCGCAAAGCCATCCTCTGCCGTCCACGGTTGCGTTTTCTTTTCCTTGGCACCAATTCCGTTGCACATATAAAACAGATCACCCAACTGCATTTCTGCTCAAAGCGCCAGTGATGACATAAATAGATTTTGGGTATTGATTGTTACACAACGTAAACAAAAGCATGCGAAGTTATCAAGAGAGAAGAAAAAAAAATTGTCCGTCGAGCCGGATTCGAACCAGCGACCTATGGATGTCCGCTTTGGTTGGAACTTCTACAGTCCACCGCTCTACCAACTGAGCTATCGACGGAACGATGGGGGTTGCCTCTACCGGCTTGTCTGGACTGCATACTTGCACGCAACGTGGCCTCTTAGCGGGATAATGGAGGCGTACGGGGAACGCAGCTCGCAGGTGTTGCTTCAGTCACAGCGTTGTCCTTGAGTAGAAAAGAGCGATTGGGCGCTTTCTGTGCGTCTTTGTTCCTTTGAAAGCGAGGCTGTTGTCGCGAACTACGAAGTCCGCACAATTAGTGGTGATGATGATGCCGAAGATAATGTACCTCTGTAATGGCTCGTACCCACATAATAGAAACGCGAGAGTTGGTCGGTTTTCTTCAACGAGTGGTTCATGCCCACTATGGGGTATTGGCCAAGAATAGGATAACCTATGAAAATAATTAGTCGATTTTAAAAAGAAACACTAATGTCATCCCAATTTTTTCCCATCATTAATTAAGTACGTCACTCTTTGCGTTGGCTATGCCACAGATCACTCATTTATATTACCCCTATCGGAGATAGCTAGGCGCGTAGTGAATCCATGCAACAGACGCATACGTGCGGATTGTTTGGGCGGCGGATACTAGTTCTTGCCGTCTGGCGTTACTTAATGGCAGGGTTCGAAGCTAGGCGTCCCATGAGCTGGACGCACCAGGCGACCAAGCAGAGATGACGACGTTGCGTTATAAAAGCTTGAACGATTTATTTAGGACATGGTGATATTCTTGAGGTGAGAGGAGAGGTTAAGATGCATGGCGGAGTTGCTTAAATAACCCCGATGGGCAATTAAAAGCAGTCATCGGACGTCGGGCGGGTGAGGGCATTTAGGAAACGAAGCGCGGTCTTGGTTCTGACAGGTCTCCGAGGCGACACGTGACAAGAAAACTTCTTGTTCCTGAGAGAAGGCCCTTCCCTTCCTCCAGGTGAGCACGGCGTTATTCAGAGTTCACACTTCCGTTCGCCGCACAAAGAGAAATTGACGTCTGCAGCGTCTGCAGCCCTTCACGTGGCCGCTGCATCCCACTGTGTTTGAAAGAGGGGCGCCTTGTTCCGTCTTGCACAGAGCTCAAACTTCTTGCGCATTCTTTGTGGCCTGAAAGGGGCTGTATACTCTATTTCCATCTATATCGGGTACAACTTTAGAAGGCCGCGGTATTTTCCCCCTCAAAGGCGGATGCACACGAGCCTCCACCAATGGGCGCGCACTCTAGACTGACGTCACGAGCCGGACGGCCCATGACGCCGCCGACGAACAAGGGCGCGCGTGCTTTGGACTGGGTCGAGTCGCGCCAGCTGTGTGCGTCTGCGCCTCGTCAAAGTGAATTCCCAAACTATTAGTGGTGGTCTATCATGCCGGGAATATTATTGCGAGCTTACGATGGACCATTTGGGCGACGCGCGTTTTTTTAGAGCCCTGATCCGGCAAAGAAAGATTGCAGCGAGCATCGGTGACGCTGCCGTCCGCTTCGTCTGAAAAGAGGATTCTGCGGCGACGCACCGCCGCAAACAAACGTCTAGCGTGTTTTTTCCATGGTGGCCGTCACTTTACGCTGAAGAATTACGCAACAAGAGCCCATGCGTCGTAAAGGGCAACGGATGGGTGCGTTTCTCTGCACACTTCCCGCAATTTCTTCAACACAGCCGGCGGGAGAGTGTCAATGTTTTCTTTTTTTTTTTTCACAAATGAGTATTTCATTAATTTCCTTGGACCACCTGTCTTGCCTCCTCCTCAGTCACTGGCCACATTCTGTTATGACCTCAATGGTGGCATACGCAGATAGGAATAAATGGCAGACGACAGCGTGGAGGTGTTGACGATCCTGAGTGTTTGGCGCAGAAATTGCGGCGAAACAGTGCACTGTATAAATCGACATAGCAATGCGGAAAGAAGCGTTCCAAGACGTATTTTAGTCGGTACTGTAAAGCGATTGCCTGAGAAGGGGTAAAACACCTAAAGTAGCGAGCAGCGCGTATCAAGTCAGTGGTTAGGGCTTACCCTTGGTCTTCGTGTTGCAGTGCGATGCGGTGCTCTTGGCGATGGCTCTCTGGCGGCATGTCAAAGGCGAACGACGATTCGTGGCTATTGAATTCACCGAAATCGGAGCTGCCACTGTTTGGCAGCTGCGAATAGCTGGTGCAGCTGACATTGTCACCCGAAGACTTTGTGCCAACGTTCCAGCACGGTGGCCAATCAGCTGAGCGTCTGCTCTTCGCCGCTTTCGTCCCCCGCGCTGGCGATGACCGGCATGCCTTGCGCGGCTGCCGCGCCACAATTGACGTCACACGAAGGGGTTCGCTCGACTCCTCCGCCAGGTGTTGCTTTCGTAAACATAACGTTGTCGTTACCCTGATGTAGTAAAAAGAAATCGCCGGAGTTGCCATTAAAGGAGCGTTTGATGTCGAACGTGCACTGCAACTCGGTCAAGAGCATTGCCTACAGCGGAAAAAGTCCGCTGACCTCGAAAACGGGTTAAAAAGCAAATAAAAAGCACCGTGCTTCGATCAATCAATCAATCAATCAATCAACCAACCAATCAATCAATCGGTCGATCGCAGGAAAATTAAGGATTCACGTAGTGAAGACATATCAGAGAGTGTTAGTTTGTCCACAAACTTCTTACCATTTGCAGATTACTGGTTTACTGCAGGGCTAGGTTGGTGTAAATGCCCGTGTAAATATATTTGCGTAAGTACACCAAGATATTTATATTGCTTCACTATAGGTATGGTAAGCTGTTGAATTGCTGTCCATAGACTTACAAATAGGCTGTTTGCAAGGATTCTGTGGCAAGGAGGCACGTAACTAGTCGGCAAAAATGTGTAGATCCGTAATTCCAAAGGTTGTCTATAGACGACCTATAGAGCTCACTGGGAGGCTTTATGAAGTTTTCAATAGACTGACTAAATGACTTATGGTGAGGGTTACATGTGGGAAATAAAGAAAAATAGAGACAGAGGGAGAAAGACACGCGTTATGCAGGAGTCTGAAAGTTGAAAATGGCGCCTGTGAGATCGAACTGCAGTGATAGACGAAGAAGGATGCTGCGCAAATTACAAAGTCATCAAAACGAAAAAGAATTACAAATAAATAAACACTTGGTAAAATGCGAACAGTGGTATAAACCCTTGATTTCCACCTAGAAGGAAATCTACCTTAGAACATTGAGCACGTGCAATGGTTCATTGCCTACACTATACCGCAGAGTGGATAGCAGTAAAGGCTTAATTTACGTGGAAGAATACAGACTAGTCGTTTTCTAGGGCTGTGGGGCTAAAGTATGACTAAGTACGATTATGTACAAAACTTGACAGATGTTATGGTTAACAGATGTACGGATGACAGATGTTATGGTTAACAGATGTACGGATGACAGATGTTATTTCAATAAGGCTAGGTTGTTATTTTTCTCTATCTAAAGAGAATGCTGTCATCCGTCGTGGTGCATTACGTAAGGCTAGATTTCTTTCTTCACACCTTTCTTCTGTTTTCACGTGAGGTAAGAACGCGCCTCGCGCGAAGCGAGTTGCGTGTGCGTTCCTAATAATGACGCGACACTTAGCAGCGACAACAAAGACACAACGGCACGGACAAAGCAAAGATCAGTCATTTTCACCTATGAAAAAGGTGCGAAGCAGGAACGGCTCCGTGTAAGGTGTACGGCTATCTTAACTGGGTCACGCTGTGCGGAGTCGCTTTCAAGACAAAAGTGGTTTGCGCGCCGTTCCCCGTTCCGTCGATAGCTCAGTTGGTAGAGCGGTGGACTGTAGAGGTTGAACCCATTGCGGACATCCATAGGTCGCTGGTTCGAATCCGGCTCGACGGAGGGTTCTTTTTTTTTTTTTTTGTCAAGTCCAAAATTTTATTTTTCAAGTTTGTGCTGGCTTCGTGTATCGTTATTGCACGTTCAGAATGAATGGCTACGTGCCAGGTTTCAGAGTCAATGCGCAGTTTTCAGCTAGTTCTGGCCGATCTTTTTTTTTTTTTAATTTATATTCATGCGAAGTGTAAGCAAAGGAGCTGAAAACAAGAAGAAGACAAAACAACAGCGCGTAGAAATCTCGCACTGACGGGTGACCTGCCTAACGTAAAGAGCTTTGTCGTATCACCATGACGTGTGTCACGGGAGGTAACTAACCAAATCGCATTTTAAAAATTTGTAAGAAGCACGACTGCTAAAACAGAATTAAATTCTGGGATGTTACGTGGCAAAATCACGATTTGATTATGAGGCACGCCGTAGTGGTTAATTTCGGATTCATTTTGACCACCTGGGGTTCTTAAACGATACATGCGTGAATTGTCGGATCGGGTTGGGTCTAGTCGAATTCTGAAAGCCGACCCGGTCGCGTCGAGTTCACGTAAGCAAAGGTAATATAACTGAAGCGGCTTTGCCCAAGTTACTCAACCTGGAATAACTTTTGCTTTATTTTTTTTGTCTCGTTGTATTATTTTCTGTAGCCTAACGTTATTATTTGGGTAAACACAGTGATGAATATGTAACGTCCCGTGGTAGGTTGACATCATGAACCTGGGTCCTGGATTTTCGGGTCGATCTATAGCAACTCGCGGTATTCGAAAGACACTTCAAGGGTGCTTTTCTTTGTCTGTGCTGACGCAACGGTCCACACACAATTAGCGGGAATATTAACAAGACATGTACGTCAGTAATGCACCTAAACCACTTCCATACAGTTTCGAATGCATTTGACTTCATATACGAGATGAATACGTTACGAAATCACTTGTGAGCTAATATTCGAAATGGTACCCAAGGTACCCGATTGGGTACTTTGGGACGTAGGATGATATGATTTCCTTGTGGAACTTTTTGGAAATACGCGACTCGTGTGTAAGACGGGTAGGCTACGTAGTGCGAATGGCACATCAGTGTCAAATTATCCGTACTTAGCGTTTATTAAGCAGCGCCAGCTCGGAGCTTTATCTCAGAAGATTCAAAATGCCAAAACACCCAATGTGCATTTTTTTTTCTGTGTTGACTGCTTTTCACACTTTACATGACGTACTAAATGTATATTTTGTTTTTGTTTCCTTGTATCTAGTTTTTGCTTACATGGCTTGCCGATAGTAACCACTGCCTCTTCGTTTTGAGCTTGCTGCAATCCCCTGTATGACAAAGCGCGACGCCTGTACTGTTTGTATGTCCCCTCCTGTACGAGTATTTCAAGGCTTACAGCATTGACAAACAAAATAAGTAAAGATAAATATCTTTTTGCGCACTTCTGTAAACGAATTTTCTTTGAGTTCGACAGCGGTATACTTGTGACTGAATTTTATGGGTTGTCACCAGTCTGTATTAGAGTGTGAAATTATATTGACCCAGATGGACAAGAGGCAATGTCGACACAATTACCAGACGAATGCAGCAACTGGAAGAGCGAAAGGGCAACAGCGCAGATGTAATCGAAACGAGAACCTCGCTCTCCAGCCTCCACGCTGTACACGGACTCACGCTGGCTCATTAGAATGCGAGGCGAGTGTTGCCGGACCAGCCGGTAGCCGCAGGCATCTTAGGTCGCCGTCATACGACCCAGTTGCGCGTCGAATGCCTCCAGATAAAACGGCGTTCTGTTGCGCTGGTTCTCCGTCGGGGGTGTAGCTCAGATGGTAGAGCGCTCGCTTAGCATGCGAGAGGTACTGGGATCGATACCCAGCACCTCCAATGAACACTTTTTTTTTTTGAGGGTCTATTTCTTTTTCGATTGACACGCCTGTACAGGAACGATAGTTTATAGCAAGACTGGGAGTAGCGGGACACCCAAAACGCAGTGTAACGAGGACAACGAAGCAAGCCATGCTCGAATGAATTGTCTTTTCGTTTAGCGAAAGGAAAACACTTGTGCAGAAGAAATAAAAATGAGCAGCAACCAAATAAGATATATAACAGCAGTCTTTCATATAGACCGGACTATATGCTAGACATATGAGCCAAGCACAGCAAGTATGTTGCAGTAGTTTGACAGTGCGAGTGAGCGTCAGCTTGCTTTGAAGCGAGGTACTCCTTATCAATGCATTGGTGATTACCTATACGTGTTATTTTTTTTTGTTGTAGCCTGCCTTTCTTTTCTCCTCCGTTTTGTGAAATTTTCAGTTTATCAACAGCATCGGTGGAAGTGAGCTGTTTAGGACACCGCGCTTCGTAAGCTGTACAGCACCATGGCGGTCGCACAGACATCAGTGCATGCACTCTATCATCATAATCAGCCTGTATTTATGTCCACTGCAGGACGAAGGCCTCTCCCTGCGATCTCCAATTACCCCTGTCTTGCGCTAGCTGATTCCAACTTGCGCCTGCGAATTTCCTAACTTCATCACCCCACCTAGTTTTCTGCCGTCCTCGACTGCGCTTCCCTTCTCTTGGTATCCATTCTGTAACTCTAATGGTCCACCGGTTATCCATCCTACGCATTACATGACCTGCCCAGCTCCATTTTTGCCTCTTAATGTTAACCTCCCACATGACTCTTACAGTTATATGCACTATATGGCACGGTTTTAAGACACATACGCAACACATAACGTGAATTGCGGACCCTTGTCTTATACAGGCTGTGTCACTTAACTTGAGCCAAACTTTTAAAATATGCAAATGCTGCGTAGCTGGACAGAACCAAGATAATGTTGTTTGCCGTCGCTTGCAGATACGTAGATTATCTTTTACATTCCGCTCAATTAGACAATTAGTCTTAATTAAGTAATCAACTTCTCAATTTTTATAATTAGATGAAAAGTGTCAGTGAGAAAATTGCAGAGCAACCGAGTCCTACGGAGCGCGCTAGTAATTTGCTTATATAGCTGACTTCCAACGCAACAGTCATACCAGTACCAATGTAGCCAAATGTATACAGGCGCAGTTACCATCCGCTATCTTTATAAGAGCCTCCTGCTCTGGGTAGAGTGCAAATTTTGTTTTGGTATCTAATTAGCATAACGGTAACTTTAACGTAAACCTTAACTGATACTGATCTTCAACACTGCTTCATTTTCGTCAGTAGAACATCTTCAAAAGCGAGGTGAATATTTATTTATTTTTATTTATTTACAAGTACCTTACAGGCCTCGCAGATATGCCTGAAATTTATATGCTGTTCAACTGTATCGCTTGTAAAATGATGCGAAAAGGAGGTGGTATGAATTAAAAATGACAGCGGTCGAAAATAACAAAAAGCAAAACAAAACAAGCACTACTAAATTTCAAAAAAACATTTTTTTTCTTCGGTTTTCATAAGGCTAAAATTGCCAAAACCGTCCAAAGTTCCGGGGATAGATTTCTTATGCGCCGCCTCGTCATTCAAGTTCTCGTTTCGCTTTCTCTTGGTGATATTGCGCCAGCTCGGAAGACCGCCGAGGGACTGCCGCCGCCTACTTTCAAGTGGAGCGTGACACGCTTTTCCCGTTTAAGTGTCTCTTAAAGTTGTTTGAGCGGGAACGTTGCTGAACAGTGCCTCACCGCAGCATGAGCATCGAAACTTTCGCTATATGGTTCGTCCAAGGTCGCACGTGTGGAAACACTTAACCTGCGCGACGCGCCAACTGCGCGCCAGATGCTGCAAGCGTTCTGCAACAACTGAGGTGCTTCGTCAACGCCACACCACTTGCAAGACATCCTTTGTCATGCGTAAATCGTCCACAAGAAGTGAAGCGCAGATATGGCGATGCATCTGACAACTAGCGATGTAGGAGATCGTCAGCGGACTCGTCAAGTAAGGGCCAAAACACCGGTGTGTCATTGGAAGCATTCTATAGTAAAGAAAATGGCGATTTATCGGTGAATTCGAGAGAAATGCGTGAGCAATACGTTGCACCTCTTTGATCGCCCGGATCCGTGGTTTAAACCGCGTCCACCAAATTGCAAAGCGTTCTTCAGGAGTCGACTCGACGCACGACCTACCTCTTCAAGGAGCCAAGTGCAACCGGCGGGGGTCCGGAGGAGACTATACCGTGAGTTGCACTGGTATACGCTCTTCTAAAGGGACTGACAACTGATTTTTGAGGACCCAATTTTTTATGGCGCAACGCAAAGCTCACCCTAGGTAATCTTTATACCTGTAGCGGTTACTTTCAAAAGCGCGTGGGTATTTCGTTAGCAGAATTTTTTCGATCCGAGCAGCCTCTAAAAAAAGTAAGAGTCCTTCCTCCAGCAACGCTGAGAAGTGAGAGCGATGCTGGTAGCCCACCTCGCAAATCGAGAAAGCCGCCCATCGTTCTGCTTTCACAGGAGCGGGTGCAGCTGTGGCTGACCGCCTACATTTTGACCTAATCGACCAATTTTCAGAGGTACAATAAGCTCGCGTCGTTGTGCAGACCTTTCTTATATTTATACCGCGTTTTCCCCCAAGTACACGCCCACGTCATGGCTGGCCGACCTCCGTCGCCGTTAATCTTTCGATGGACGAGCCAAGATCGAAAACGAAGGCGAAGGCAGCGCCACTTTTCTACTCACTACAAACGAAGGCCTATCTGAGCATTGTAAGTTAGAAAAATCTTATAACAGAACAAACTGTACTGCATTTCAATACTAATAAAAAGACTCGAAACCGCGCACACTTAAAGAATATCACGTGGTAGACCTCATCTTCATGTTTTTGCCGTGTGGAGCGCCAAAGGTGATTTTTGCCGACTTCTAATGAAGAATTAGAAATTTAAATCCGAGGTTAATGAGAAAAACATGGCTCGTTTTAAACAATACGATAGGGAATGTTTCCATCAACAGGGTTATTTCAATGCATCTTTTGAGTGATTGCCTGCCCCTTTAAGAGTAGGCTTTAGCTGGGGCCCAACTACGACGCGGCCTATTCAAATATATGTAAAACGAAAAAACGCTTTTCTGAGATAACCCCTGGACAGATTTTATTGAAATTTGTTGCATTTGAGAGATAAAGTTAAATTCTAGTGACTATTGGAAGCGGAATTTCGATTTAGGGCAATATTGGTAAAATAATTTTCAAAACATCGGAAGTTCTAGAAAAAAAAAAAAATAGAAGCACGACGTTTACAAATTAATATCTCTGCAACAAGAACAGATATCAACGTTCTGTAAACGGCATCCATTAAATCATTCAAAGCGGAGAAATTCGATATGTCAGTTTATATCTTACGTGAATTTGATACGTTGTGTACAATTGTTCTGCAAAAGCTGTATTAGAAATTTTTTTCGAATTCATGTGTAGCATCAATTTTGTCCGCTTTAGATGTACTACTAGATGCAATTGACAGAATTTCGATATCTATTTTCATTGCTGAGTTACACATTTGTAAACTTGATAGTTTTGTTTTCTGAAATTTATGCGACTTTCGCCAATATTTAATAAACAATTGACAACCTACATCGAAAATTCGAAACCAACAGTCACTAGATTCTAAGTGTTTCTTTTATGAGCATCAAACCTCGTCAAATTTGGCGCAGTGGTTGTTGAGAGAAACTAATTCTGCTTTTACATGTATTTAGATAGGAGCACTAGAGCTAAAGCTTCCTCTTAAGCTCTCTCATCCCCTCTCTACATCTGTCACGTGATAGGCTTCCCACACTTTAAACACATGCGCTTTTTTCAATTTTGGCTCTCCTAATGATAGCACATTAAAGGTCCTCAAATGTCGCGGCTTATTTTATTATTTTTTTTTGTCCATAGCACCACGCCTGAAGCGCAACCGAACATTGATGAAGCCTTAGACAGGGTATCGTATGCTTCGAAGTAGAACGTCCTCTTTATCGAAAAAATGGGCTCTGCTCTGGCGATGGCTTTCAAGACGTTTCGGCCTTCGCCACACAACACCCGGCCGGTATACGTTTTGAGAGGCCGGCTGCTTGACGCCGAATATGAGCCAGTAAAATTTACCGTGGAGGAGACTGACAAACGCGACGCGCCTTACAGTGTTCTCTGACTCAATAGTGAGTCTCAATAGTGAACTTATATAGCGGTGGCTAAACGACACACTGTTTTTTAGAAGTCGGCTGAAACAGGCACGCATCTGCACACTGCGACCGACATCAACAGCGAGACCTTGAAAGTCATTGAATCCATAAAACCGCACGAATGAGTTGCCTTATTAAAGGGAAGAAAATCAAGTAAAATACAAGCAGGTCGCGAAGAATTTTCGCACTTAGCAGTTGCATAGAGTGCGCAGTGCATCGGCTTAAACTTCTTTCCTTTCATCTTATGCGACAAAAAAAATTGGAATAGATTTGCGAGATGTCAAAACTATTGCTCAAATACGTGAAGCACACTCCCATTTTTCTTGCCGCATTGCATAGGCAAAGAAAGTTTCTCCGCTCTCAGACTGCCCAGCCAAGACAAGATGCAGCAAAGTCTCCTCAGCAACAAGGAAGTACTCCAAGAGGCAGCAATCGCCGAAGAAACTGGGGTCAGCAGGTCCAAACAATTGCGCATGTTTTTTGTTTTTTTTTTCAAAGCGACACTCAGTCCGAGACACCTTGCAGTGCAGATTTGGTGACCCCGCTATCTTCCATGTTCACTGCCTCCATGGTCGCGTTACTCCCGACAAGGCCTTGCTACAGCACACGGTCACGTGGGAAGTCTTTCAGTAAACCAAATGAGAAATCACGGCAAGGCTAGCAGACAACCTTGCGCAAAAGCAAGCTCACAAAACGCACGTGAGGAGCGGGCGCGAAGAGTAGTTTGCGCGACCAATTACCCTCGCTGTTAATCTTATAGACCAAAGGAACCACTGCAAGAACCTTGGCGACGAGCTGATTGCGGTCGCGTTTGACTGGTCCCGTTTTTCCAAGCAAGCGGAGCAACTCTCCCTAGAAAAGTGTTATGTCAAACATGCCATGAAACATTGAGTTGATAGGCCAGTAGTGTGTCGTGCACCTTCTTCCCCAATCTGCCTGCTTTCTTTCCTACAACCTTTCCCGGGTGGAATAAGTTTGTCTTCGGCACTGACACCTGTTGTTAGTTGCACCTGGGTATCTCCAAATGATAAGCCCACAACGTGTCCCAAGTGCCCGGCATGCGTATCTATACGGCGAACAGTCATCATCCTGTTTTGTGGCTGTGTCCTGATACTAAGGGCGTTAGGCGCAAGATGCCTAGGGAGGCAGCACTGAAGCCGAATGTCTCAGATGGGTTCACTCATTGGGTAACAGGCACCCGCTGTGGTTGCTTATAGTGGATATATGGTGTTGGGCTGCAAAGCACCAGGTCGCGGGAATAAATCCTGGCCACGGTGGCCACATTTCGATGGGGGCGAAATGCAGAAGACACCCATGTACTTAGATTTAGGTGCACGTTAGAACTCTAAGTGGTCTAAATTATTCCGGTGTCGACCACAACGGCGTGCCTCGTAATCAGATCATGGTTTCGGCACGTAAAAGCCCCATATTTTAATTTAATTTAATGGACAACAAGGGCACTAATTCATTGCTGCACTACCTGCATGTAATAGAACGGTATGCTTATTGCATTTTTTTTTTTAGTACGCCTCGTGTAAAAAAAAAAAAATTAAAAATAAGGGGGTTAAGGTGAAGAAGAAGATGATGTGATGCGCCAGGCCTCCAGCCTCTTGGTTCTCCTGGCGTTATCGGCTTTTCGCTGCAGTGGAAGCACCAAACTGGTCGCCAAGAAACTTCAGGTTCACCGTGTCAGACTGCACGATTCACTGGTGATGCCTTGTGCAGCCAAGGAAGGCGTCACGGTTACGCAGGCTCGCTGGACTGATCAGGCCGGTGGCACGGCGTGGCTCAGCCAGGCGCTGCTGTCAGTCAGGTGAGGCACATAATTGATGGTAGATTTGGTTCATAAACAGTCAGATGGATAGCTAAACAGATGGACGAATAAATTGTCGATAGATTTACGTGGATAGATAGACAGATTTGTTTACTTTTATTTATTGAATACCGCGGATGCATGGTCCACGCAGGAAGGATAATGCATACATATGCAGTGGAAGCAAGCTAACAACATTCAACGGTAAAACGATAAAAACATAAACGTGAAATCTTTTTCGAAGATACGACATGGATTTAAGTAAAAAAAAATGATTTTTGTATAGAAAAGGGAAAAAAGATACCTCCATCTTCGTTGATGATAAATTCTAAATTAGCGCCTCCCGCTGCTGGGAGGAGTGGGTCTAGTCGACCACGGCTGTAAATATGTAGATGAAATAGATAGATAGATGTATGGATAGATGGGCAGATTGAAAGACTGTAGATGGATGCAATGATATATCAATATATAGATTGGATATAATTACATACGTAGGGTCTACCCCTTGTATGGAGGCTGTGACAGCTGTTTTCTGTACTTAGATTTAGGTGCACGTTAAAGAACTCCAGGTGGTCCAAATTTCCGGAGTCCCCCACTACGGCGTGCCTCATAATCAGATCGTGGTTTTGGCACGTAAAGACCCATAATTTAATTTAATTTTAATTTAGCTGTTTTCTGTTCTTTGAGTCCCGTGCGTTCCACCCAATTTTCACTTTTTAATCGCCCGCGGACTCGAACCCGCCTTATGTGATCGCATTAGCCCGGTCAGGTTATCCTGCTTCTGAACGGACGACGGTGAACGCACTTCCCCTTTGTAGTTTTGGCATGCGTAGATAAACTCTCGAGGTGTGCACTGAAGCAACTCGGAGTACAGGAGGCGGTTAGCAAATACGAAGTCGAGAATTAACATCCTTGGTGCAATCCCCTAAATCATAGCGTGTCCGGCCCTCTCGTCCGCAGTACGGGTCACCTCAGGTTTCCCAGGGTCGCGGCTGTGCTGAGCGGCTACTACGAGTGCTCGGGCTACGTCCGGTTGCCACGACGCGAGGTGTTCATCAAAGTTCGTCACGAGATCCAAGGTGGGTGGGATCAGTAATTAGTGCACTGCATTTCGTGGAATACCATCTAATTGTTACACTTTTTTTTTGCACGAGACTATTCGAACGTCACAAGGTTGTGTCGCACACGCACGCATACGCACGCAAGCACATACATGACCAAACCCGTGCACACGCAAATAGACCACAGACGTACACGCTTACGCACAAACATCCACACAGACACGCACATGCATGCACGTTAACACAAATACACATGTGTAAGCACGATGTACGCTCATAAACTCAATGACCAATATTATTGTTATCGAAAATTTGAACGTGTTATCTTTAACACGAATGTACAGGAGAGTCGCGATTCGTTTAGGAATGCGGGAATTCGCTCTTGATAAATGGATGTAGATATCAGACGCAATGTCCTTGAATACCATCAACACGAATAAAAGTGCGCTTAAGTTTTATGTCTAGAGCATGCATAACACTTATGAAGTTTAGTTTGAGACTGTTGTACACTCACTTGTATCTCACACTTTGCGTTTTACATATGCAGCATTCATTCAGGAATGAGTGTTCAGAAACCTTTTTCGATCTGTCTTACAGTAGTTCGACAGCGACAAGAACGAAACGGGATGTCGCGTGGGCTACGTCATCAGCGAGCAGCGCTGCTGTAAGTAAGCTTTCATGTTGTCACAGTCTCTGAGCGAAAGTCTCAGAAACTGGAAAAGGGGCGGCAGTACACCGAGAGGCTGGAACAGCTGATGAGCCGTCAACGTTTGTGTAACGTGGTTTAATTAGCTGCTATATAGTCGAGACTTGTACAGGGGAACACATATGCTTCCCCTAGCAATTGCGGGAAGATGATAGATTCGTTATTAAGTCTCGGAGCGGCACTTGCAAGCTAGGACGGCGCGGATAGCATAGGCTACAGATTAATTGAACCCCTATCAGGTTCTCCGAAAGGCAACATAAGTACCCTCAGTGCTCGCATGTTAGCTTTCCGCCAGCCAAGCGAAAAGATACGCGGAAAGTGGGAAGGTCTGTTACAGACTGTCGTGGTATCTTTATCTTGAGCATCGCGGAAACGGGGAGGACAGAAGAAACCACAAGTAACGGCTGTGTGTCGTCTGTTGCCCACTTGCGTCCCCCCTATGCAATATTCCTGTCAGAGACTGTCGAAAGCCCGAGAATGTGCGCCAAATTACCATATTTCTTTTCACGTGTTGAAAGAGAAACATCGAGGCCCGCAAGCTTTCAAAACAGGCAACCGTCGAGTCCATCCCGTGCTAATAGTAAGAGGAACTGGTCGCTCAGGCATGACTGTCTTGCAGACGTCTGTCGTCCCGGGTCCTTCAGCCCTGGCGGCGAGTTCCGGAACTGCATCCCCTGCGACTTCGGTTCCTACACCGAGCAGCACGGCTCCCCATTCTGCCTTTGGTGTCCACCGGGCAAGTCCACCTATCGGCAGGGAAGCACCTCGTCCGATGATTGCGAAGGTGAGGAAATCCGTCAGGCGTCCAGATCAGCGTGAGTTTAGAGCTGTGTATAGTTTCAGGCACAATCATTGCATTCTACCGGTGCTAACATATGGGGCAGAAACTTGGAGGTTAACAACGAAACTCGAGAACAAGTTAAGGACCGCACAAAGTGCGATGGAACGAAAAATGTTAGACCCAACGTTAAGAGACAGGAAGAGAGCGGTGTGGATCAGAGAACAAACGGCGATAGCAGATACTCTAGTTGATATTAAGAGAAAGAAATGGAGCTGGGCAGGCCATATAATGCGTTCGGTAGATAACCGGTGGACCGTTAGAGTTAACAGAATGGGTGCCAGTCGAGGACGGCAGAAAACTAGGTGGGGTGATGAAGTTAGGAAATTTGCAGGCCCAAGTTGGAATCAGCTAGCGCACGACAGGGTTGATTACAGATCACAGGGAGAGGCCTTCGTCCTGCAGTGGAAATAAATATAGGCTGATGATGATAGTTGCAGAGTGAGCGCACACTAGTAGGGCGTCATATATGGTGGGCTACGAGATTGAGCATCCAGCGAAGAAGATGCATAACGTCCATAATTAGCCTGCATGTATTAGACGCATGCCTGAGAAATGTACATAAAAATGCCGAAAGAGCACGTTTTAAGAAACGGGTTTAAGAAACGTGCATAAGAAACGTGCACCACAAGCGAAAAGTGCGATTTCATGCCTGTGGTTTTGAAGGTAAAGTCAATTTAGTTAGAATGCACTGCATAGTTATGACCAGTCCCGTAGGAATGAGCGCCTTTCCATTGACATAGACATCCATTTAGTGGTGTGCTTGATGTCTTCTACCTTTACAGGCACCGCAAAGTGCAACAAACGCACCGATAGGCTGAAGAAACAAACCTAATAGCGCCGCGCCTAGCTTCTCAAAACTTTTAATTTTAACCTACTTTTATATCCTACAAAACATTAAAAAATATTTCAGCATACGTTTGGTACACTGAAAGGGGCGTATATATTAATAGGACTGTTCCGTCGTATACTTTTCAGTTTCCTGGGTGATCTATGCTTTCCTGTTTGGGATAGCGACCCTGACATCGCTGGTCCTATTTGTATGGTAAGCGCCGCTATGCTTACTAGATATTCGACACATGGTCTTCGAGGATTTTACCCTAACAAATGTGTTATCCGGTTTTTCAAAGTGTGATCTGGGAAGAAGCCTTGAAAATCAGAAATAAATTGTACTCTTCTACCTAGTAGGATTTTAAAGCTTTGAATTGCCATTAAAACATTGCCTAATTGTCCGCCGAAGAATATACGTATTTAAATTACAAATTTTCGTTGGTCATTCTTTAAATTTGTTTTGCAAGCAATTTAGGCGTCTTCAGGCAATCCACCCGAACAGGCAGGCTGACTTGCGCTATATCCTGCATGCTAATTTATAAAATCAGTTCGAATAAAAAAAAATTAACACGGTACATATTGTTTTGCATTTTAACCGATTCAACATTCAAGGCCTTTTGTCGGTGTTTAGCTGATACCGTGTGAATTGAGCACGCAGTTGTGCTTTGAAGCATTTGCTTTAACCATCGCGTGTTTTGCATTGAAGTTCATGTTTATTAAGCACTGTTGACAGCTACGCGTCGAGTTCCTATGCCGTCTTGAACGTATTAAACACGACGCGACACGACCGCGCATGTCTGAAATCAGGATGATTTGAATTAGCCTTATGTTAAGCGGTCGCTATGTTTCGATTACGAACTTGCGGACCTCGCACAATAACGGAAGCGCTGGCTGAATTTGATTAAAATGAAAACGCAATGCAAAAAAAAAAAAAAAAAATGAGAAAAAAGAAAGCCACTTTCTTGAGAGACTTCCGAACCATCACAAAACGGTGTGGCACTAGTCGATGGCTGCAAGTCTTGCGTACACGCCAAAAAATGTGTCGCTTCGCTGGATGAACACGTTATCGCTTTCTGAACCAGGGTGTCACGAGCTTGGTCATCTGAACAGAGGGTTAGGACTATCATCATGGAGGACAAGCTTTCACGCTTCTTCCAGGTAAGCAGGCAGATACCGCATGCATTCTATAGTCAGGAGTACTTGTTATTAGCCTATAGTTCGCATTCGCTGAGACTCGAGTTCACTGCAGCTAAAAAGAAGACGAATATCCAGGCGTGCAAACCATCTTCGATATTCATGTTTCTACGCCTTTTGTATTCGCTACTTTGTATTACATAGCCATATATTTGTAGGTACATTTATGCTTCAGCATCGTGAGTGAGTTTAGTTTCCTTGGAATGTTATTGCTGTTCAGGCTATTTGATTCGAGCAACGTTTGGAATAATACAGAAATGCCCCATTTCTCGCTACTACAGCCCAAGATTCTTCCGCCATCTCGTAGCAGAGCTTCGGACCGACGTAAGTTGACGCAAAGCCCAATGGTTTTGTTTGAGCGACTGGACTTTGGGGGGGGGGGGGGGGGGGGGCTCAAATCCTAACTTCAGGTTTCACTTCCTCAACGCCCTCGTGTAGGTGCACCCAATTACAAAACCGAATTTAGAACGGCAATTTATGTTTCATAGGAGTCCTGCAAGCCATCTTGATTTCTTGATAGACTTGCACTTTTGGCAACATGAAGTCAGCATAAACTTCCTACGTACAACACTTGTTAACTAGTCTAACTTTTTTATAGGGTATATCGTACCGAAATTGTATGTGGTGGTTTACGTGTGACGCCGTAGTGGGCAGCTCTGGGATAATTTTGACAACCTGGGGTTCTTAACGTGCACCCAAGTGTAATTACACAAAACTTTTTAATTTCACCTTCATAAGAATGCGGCTGCCTTGGTAACGAATCGAACCATCCACCTAGTGCTACAAGTCCATTTCTTGTGATCCATTGCTCCCCGCAGACTTTCAAACGGGCTGTTTTGGCTGCAAGAAGTCTATAAGCGCGTACTAGTTGACAAAAATGTGTAGAGCTATAATGCCAAAGGCTGCACAGAGAATTTATGTAGCTAACATGGAGGATTTATTAGGTTTCTGTAGGCTGGCAGAATGCGTTTTGTTGAGGGTGACATGAAGAGCATGGGTGAAGAAAAAAGAAAGCGAGAACAACGACGACGACGACGACGACGACGACGACGACGACGACGACGACGACAACAACAACAACAACAACAACAACAACAACAACAACAACAACAACAACAACAACAACAACAACAACAACAACAACAACAACAACAACAACAACAACAACAACAACAACAACAACAACAACAACAACAACAACGACAACAACAACAACAACAACAACAACAACAACAACAACAACAACAACAACAACAACAACAACAACAACAACAACAACAACAACAACAACAACAACAACAACAACAACAAGCACGCGTTATGTAGTAATCTGGAAGTTAAAAACGTTGCTTGCGAGAGCAAATAGCAGTGAATGTATTCTATCTCACATTTTCATTTTCCTTTGTTTGCACACGAGCCAAGAACGCGGCTCACGCAAAGAAAGCTCGGCATGCGCACTGTTAGTGACGTGACAATAGTAGCGACAAGAAATGAACAACGATACAGACAAAGCGCGATCATTCTTTGCCACGAACGTAACAGGTGCGACGCAGAAGCGGCTCCGCGCGTAAGATGTGCCAGACACGCCTCGGCTTGTCTTAACTGGGTCACGCAGTGCATGGCCACTTTCAAGGAAAACCGGCGGGCATGAAGTTTCTCGTTCCGTCGATAGCTCAGTTGGTAGAGCGGTGGACTGTAGAGGTTGCACCCAATGCGGAAATCCATAGGTCGCTGGTTCGAATCCGGCTCGACGGACTGTTTCTTTTTTTAAATTTCTTGGTGTTTCGTCAGAAAGAAGGCCAATTTCGAGATTATATTTGTTTTTCATGTTGCTTTTGGCGTGTTATAAGGATTTCTGTAATTATTTCTTTAGTTCGGGTTGGCTTTGTATTGCCAAAACACAGGTAACACAACTGCAATACTGATCTGCAGGGTGATTAAAAGTTAATTGTCGGTTTTCACGTGCAGAAACTACACTTGTTAGGGGGATCCAGATTAATTTTGTCCTCCGGGCTTAGTTTACCAATGTCATAAATCTTTTGTTTTTCATTCCGCTCCTATCCGAAAGTGACCGCCACGGCGGGGATCGAACCAGCAACCTCGTGCTCGGCAGCGCAGTCGACGGGTGACGTGCCAGACGTGTGGGTTTCATGGAGCCACCAAGGTGTATGTGGGATAAGGCGTGTTACTGTTGTAATCGACAATAAGGCCTTGGAAACTTATTTGAATTGACACCAGTGTTGAAATACAAGCTTACGAATTCGTAATTGGTCTCACCCATTGTATGATTGAACTGCTTACACAAGTTGGTAGTGCCAACGTGTCCCGTCGATAGCTCAGTTGGTAGAGCGGTGGACTGTAGAGGAAAATGCAATGCTGATATCCATAGGTCGCTGGTTCGAATCCGGCTCGACGGACAGTTTTTTTTTAATTTTTACAAATAAATGGAAATTCACTTTTTCCCCCAAATTGCTGTTCATTATAGTATCGCTTGTTTCGGATCTAAGTCCGTTGCGTATTTCCCGCCCTGTCCCACCACGTTTTTTTTTTTTTTTTTGCTTCCTTCGAACCCCAGGTGGTCCAAATTTCCGGAGTCCCCCACTACGGCGTGCCTCATAATCAGAACTGGTTTTGGCACGTAAAACCCCATAATTTTTTTTTTCCTCTGATACTGTACGTCTAATTCACCTTAAGTAACTAGTCAAGACGTAGAATAATCAGCGAATTTATATTTTTTACTCTGACTGAATTACGTGCTTTTGAAAGCCTTTGTGCAAGATTTAACTATATATTGTAATGCACAATACAAATGGAGCTCGACGAGTTTGGTGCATAGAGTAATATATATATATTTTTCCGATTTCCCCTAAACACCCTACCCCACGCCCAACCCCACGCCTAACACCCCACCTAACACCCCACCTAACACCCCACCTAACACCCCACCTAACACCCCACCTAACACCCCACCTAACACCCCACCTAACACCCCGCCTAACACCCCGCCTAACACCCCACCTAACACCCCACCTAACACCCCGCCTAACACCCCGCCTAACACCCCGCCTAACACCCCGCCTAACACCCATCACATCGTCAGGTACGCGGACTCGCACACTACCGACAAATCCGTCTCATATGCCCGAAGTAACATTTTCCCGTATCAGCAGGAAATATGCGTTAGAGTGTGTTTTAAAAGGTGGGCAGCGAAATGGCCCTTGAAACGGCTAAAACGCACGGCTGTTGAAATACATGATTCGGCACCCTTAACTTACTACCCAGTGGTCGGCAGTGACGATGTGGACACCCCGTCGGTAGCTCAATTGGTAGAGTGGCGCGGACTGCAGAGGGTTCTCCAAATGCGCACATTAGCATATAGGTCGCTGGTTCTGATCCGGCTCCCCCCCCGACGCCGGTTTTTTACTCTCTTTTATTTCAACATGTGCAAATTTGCTCTGTCGGGTAGACCTAAAACGTTAGAAGGTAGAGTGAACTGCTTTACTCGATCATTCGACATTTACTGCTTGCTTATATGGAGTACAATGACACCGATCTTTTTTAACAATTCTGAACAATATACGTAAAGTTTGTAGAAAAAAAAATGACCCATGTCGAATGATATTGGGTAAAGGAAAGGCACAATAGCGTAAAATGAAAGGGAGAAAAAAATTACAAAAACTTGCAAGTAATTCCTCAATGAAACGGCCGAAAAGAATCATGCAGGTTTACCAGAAATAATGCCCAATGTAGCTTCCTGACGTCGTCTGCTTTCCGGAACTCTGCAACGGCGCTCGTGACACCGCGAAATGTGGCTGGAAAACTTGTATGCAGCCGTCAACATAACGCGGTGTCATCACCAGTGCATTATTGACTCCAAGGCCAATTGTGTCGCACTTCGTTTTGCAGCGGCGATGATGGGTGATTCCCGAAAGCCGGCGTCGTTTCATGAAGAGCAGCAGCCGCTCTTGGCGGCCACCACAGTTACTTCGCGGCAAGCCATAGGCACTCAGACCGACGTGAGTGTCAAAAATCGTGGCTTCTGAGATCGCGCCTTTGCAATATGCGCCGCTGTGGTCTCGGAGGACACGCCATAATTCACCCTGAACGCTTTTCTGTAGCCCGGGGTGCCGGCCTGCACCTTTTAATATTCCGGCATACTGTCGAATTCGCCATCTTGCCAGCTTCGATTAGCCCAGAGGGCTGCTACAGCCTCACTGATTGACTCAAAATGTGGCCATCGCGGAATTTGGCAATATGGTCCAATTCGAAAACGTCCAGAAATCGCCTGTCTGGAGATGTATGTACGACCATATTTTCGCAGTCGCCATTTCGTCATCTCTGATTAGCTCATGGGGAGGCTGACTTGTTTGGTTGGATGAAAATGGCCACATTAGGGAATTTGACATCAGGGCATGGCGAATTTGAGCGCTTCTTACGAACGAGAGTACACTCAAGGCCACATGAATGCTAGTTAAGTATTTGCGGAATATACACTTGTCTAAGAGTGACTTCCTTGCTAAATTTGTAGTAAATTATGCTATTTACCTTTTCATTTGTTTTTTTTCGCCTGATGTTTCCTTTGCATTCTAGACACAACTAAGCAACACGCTATAATTTTATCTGATTCTTGGTTGAGTCCTCATAGTGGGTATGCGCCATAGCTTAGACGGAAACCAAACCTAACTTTCGATGGGGGTATCTTTAGTTGCTAGTGTCGCTTAAAACTCAACTGTGGTATAGAATGTAAATGCAATGACGCCGGCAGCGTAAGTTAAAACGACAGGCGAAGCAATGTTTCGGCTCCTGACTTAAGCCTGACGCACAACTAAACATATTTGCGTTCACGTGGCTTCGGTTTGGCAGCTGAAACGTCGTTTCATTTGTCGTTTTATTTATCCTTGCCGGTATCGTTGCGTTTATATCTTACCACGCTCCATTCCGACCACAGGGGTCTTCCGTCAAAACTTGCACTCAAAGCTCAACAGCTTTGTATTTTGATGGGATTTGAGTAGCATCCCATAGCAACACAGTGAATGTGATAGACGCCGAAGCGGAATATTTGCAACTAAGTTTCATACCACCGCTCTTCACGAGCCCACGTGAACCCAATGATAAGTAAGTGAACGTACATGCATCGTTGTATACTTATACCATCGTAATGCATCCACCGAGGATGGGAATCTAACCGCCTGTCCTGAGCAGCAAGATCCCCAAGCCACTAAGCCACTAAGCCACTAATCCACCGCACCTTTAACCTTGCTGAGAGACTCTAATCGCGATAAGATACCTTAATTTGTGTATTGCATGTTTTGGCTCAGTCTATGTAGGATGCGTGTAGATATCTGACTGGCACTGTATAATTTCGTTTAACGTAATTGCCATCTGGAGTATATCATACTAGGCATTCCCCTCGACGAACCACTCCAGGATTCTTTAAAGAACCATCCCGGCCTAGTTTTCTTAATGAAGTTTATTGGTTGAAGGGGTCTCAGCATGAAGACCGCCATTACTATGACATTAATTGGAGGTTACCGGCAGCTATGTTAAAGAGCTTTCTTTTCTAACCACTGCCTACATGCAACAGTGGTTTTTGGTGCGGACGCAAGGCCTCTAGGCTGCATACTGTGAGTCACCTGATATTTATCGTGTCGTAATGGTGTTAACTCCGCGCTAAAAGCATTCTGATATTGCAAGAGGTCAAACCGACACGATGTAATGACTAATTCTCCGAGAAAGTGTCGCCAATGACATTTTGTAATTATTTATACGCCTCCTTGATGTTGGGGCTCCACAGTCAAAGGCGGGAAGCGTGCTTAGCGATTGGTCCTGAGGACGGAGGCAGAGTGACGTAACGTGAAGAATGAAGTGCTCTGCGACTAGCATGGCCTCCGCGCGCTATTCGAGAATGCCCACGAAATTTTCCCGCCTTGTTCGCAGGACCACTCCCACGTGGAATCTGTGCACCGCGAGGTCCAGACAGAGCCCTACGAGCCAATGCCTCCAGGTACTTTCATGCAAACGTCCATTTAATGAGCGTGCATGTCACGTAAAACTTGAACGTATGCATTTACTCAGCTCTTACTATTACCATATGCGTAATTACTGATAGCTTATTACATTACTACGCATATACGTTATGATGTGTCTTTCTTTTTATGTGGCTAATTGTTGCTGTCATGGTATCATTGATTACGTCTGTCTTTGCAGCTCTGTTTGTGGCATTGCCATTACAATCATGACCTTCCTTTCTGCTGCTTTTGTTTTCTTTTTTAGTATTATGTCACGCACTGCAGGTGATGTAACCTCTGTAAATGTCTGACGCATGCACTTGTACACACAATTTAAAATGGAGATTGCAGTCTGCCTCAAGCGTTATTCAGATGGCAGACGTTCCTCATTGTGCAACGCACAATCACCGCGACAACCGACCGGTTGCTTCTTCGCTTTCCTCCATTCGCCCTAGTTTTACGCCAGAAGCGGTGCGCATTTGAAGGAGCCTCGTTACGTGTTGTACCCGTCGGGGGTGTAGCTCAGATGGTAGAGCGCTCAGATGGTAGAGCGCTCGCTTAGCATGCAAGAGGTACTGGGATCGATAACCAGCACCTCCACGTATTCTTTTATTGCGATAGCAATTATATGGACACTTCAACCGGATTTCTGCCGTCGGCGTCGCCGTCGCCGTCGTCGTCGCCGTCGCCGTCGCCGTGAGGTTCCGTATAGATAAAATCTTCACCGCGCGCCGTATGCCCCAGCGCAAGCGTGCTGGGACGCGCGCTATCACGGAGAGCGAACGCACTCAATCCCCCATGCGCAAGCAACGAAGCGGGAAGCCAGCGCCGGAGGGAGCGGGGGGGGGGGGGGGGGGGGGGCACTTCTACTGTGCCAACAACCGCGCTCGTCGCTCGACCGCACGGTCTCTTATCTCTCCCACGCGCAAGCAAGGAAGCGGGAAGCCAGCGCCGGAGGAAGCGGGGGGGGGGGGGGGGGGGGGGGGCGCACTTTTCTTCTGCCAACAACCGCGCTCGTCGCTCGCCGCACCGTCTCTTATCTCCACACGGCTCTGACCTCTATGCGCCGCGTGCATTCGCGGCTGAGTTTCTGTTGAAGCGATAGACCGCAGGTACCTTCGCCCGCAGCGGCGTATGCTTGCTGCCAGCGTTTTGACAGTCGTTGTCTGCAGTCATTCAGTGTGATCTCTTCATGTTTGTTTGTGCGCGCTCACACCACGCTTGTTCATTCAGTTAGTAATAGTCGGGTCACATTTTCCAACGCACGCTACACATGTAATGCTGCCCGGATCGGCAGTGCAGCGCTACAGGTGTGTCCCTTCGCACGCACGCTGCCCACGGGAAGCGCTTCTCATCAACACCACCGTTTCACACGCGCCTTCTCGTGGTCATCGAGTCTCTCTTCATGTCGGTCTACTTACGCCGCAGCACACCTGCTTACTTAATCAGCTCATGTTTACTGCAATTCATATTGCTACCAAAGCCGCTCACCTTACTTCGTATGACATTGCTGTGTTGCTATCGCATGCATTGCTTCGCCCTTAGGGCGAAACTGTGACATTTTTTGTTTCTGTTTTGTCGAAATCTTTTTTTTAAAATAAGCTGTAATATACGCACGTTTGGGGCATTCTTTAGCCTATGGAACCTTTTTAAATGACTTTGTTTTGTTTCTCAGAAAATGACGATTGGTGGTGAAGGACGCCGTAGTATGATCCACTAATGAATTCTGATGCCTAAGTTTTGATGCCCCCCACTAAGCACTGTACATGAGGGTTCTTGCATTCAACCCTAATCAGAATGGGGCCGACGCGGCCGGAAGTCCAAACCTTAAGGTATACAGGGAAGCGCTGAGACATTAGGTATACAGGCAAGCGCTGAGACATTGAGCAAAAATAAAAGAAAAATAAAGTTGGATTTTTGTACTTCTAGGTCATTGGGGGGACCGCTGTCAGTGATAAACTGAAAACATGGTACAGTGTTCAGGAAAACTCCCTTTGTGGAGCAGTGCGTAAACTATTCTCTGAATATTTCCCATCCTCTCCATACCCCTCCCCCAACAATCCCATCGGGCCGCTCTCTTTGTACATTGTTTTTCTTTTTTCCTGCCGGCTCCCTTCTCTGCCAGTCTCTTCGCATCGTCTTCCAACCCCGTCCTTGCCACAACGAGACCTAGAAACGCCACATGACAGCACTCTTTTTTTTTCAGCCTCTTCCTTACTAGCAAGCCGCTGCCGACAACGCCCACACGTGACGTCACCCTACTAACCCGTTAAAACTAGCCTTGCGAGGATGAGAAGGCCGCCTTCGACAGATAGGCCCACCAGTAGCGCACCCAGGATCTCTGCCAGGGGGGGGGGGGGGGGGGTTGACAGTTTGCCAATACCATCTAAACAGCACTAATTTCGATTTCTTCACGGGAAATTGTAAAAAAAAATGCGCTTTTTGTGAGTGTGCAGACGATTGCGCGTCTTACATCTTAGTTGCAGCACTCAAATGTGTAAGGAAATAAAAGGGGTTAAACAAAAAAGGGGGTTAAGTCGGCCTCAGGGGGGGGGGGGGGGGGGGGCGGGGGGTTTACAACCTCCGAATCCCCCCCCCCCCCCCCCCCCCCCGTCGGTGCGCCACTGAGGCCCATTTATCGAAATGTAGGCCAGCCTTTTTGAGGCACTTTATCCCCGTTCATGTAACTTTTATACCACAGTGCACTAAAGCTATAGTGTTTCATATTAAAAGGAGCGCTAGATTTCTTGCGTGCGCCGCACCTGTTCAGACAGCATGGCGATGATAAGTTTATGGGGTTGCCTAAAGGTTGTCGCTCTGGCCTTGAATGGCCTTGTAGATTGTTATCTTACTTTTCACCGATGATTAATTGCAGGTCGAGCAATTAGACTTGTTGAGCGCATGATTTGTTGCACTCATGATTTTCAGAACACTAGAAATAACAGTAATTGTACTGAACATAAAAATATCTACGCATTGTCCATGTTGCAGAACATTGCCTGTATGAAGCGACAGGCATAGTCGGAGCTTTTTCAGTAATTTATTCATGGAGCTAGCATAATGAAAATAGTTAACTTGCCAAATGAAAACGCATAAGTGATATAAAGCACAGCGGGATCGTAGCGCAATTGAACAGCAAAGAACTAAAAGCAATCGGAACGATCTTTTTCAAGAAATCCTCCACAAAAGTGAAAGTCCTTTGATAAGTACTGCAGAGAAGTCAACTTGATGTCGATTCTTCTATATTCCGTTGCTGGACATTGGAGCAAGGGAAGAGGGAAAGCGGGGTATGATGGGTCACACTAGGGACAGAGGGAAGAGGCGGAGCACTCGACCGGTGTACGTATTCATAACCTATATAGAGAATTCAAAAACATGCTGTCTAAAAAGTGAGACAAGACCAGGATGGTCGGCCAACTACATAAACGCAGAAAAATAGATGTACATCATGGAACACTATTAAAGGGGAACGCAGAGATAGCACTAAACCATAAATATAGAAATATGGGAACACTAGGCGGCTTACTCCTATGCCACCTACTGAAATGTAAAACGCATAAATGCTCTTATGAGGCAACCTCTTGACCGATTTGAATGAAATATCTTTCATTTACGAGAAAAGGTTATATTCTAGTGACCGTAGGAAGCAGAATTTCCTTTCTTATGTATTTAGATAGCAGGCCCCGAGCTAAAGCTTCCTCATAAGGCGTGCTTCGCTTCCTCCGTGTTTGCGTCTCGTTTTTGCAATATATTACATAAACAGAATGACATTTCGGGATCCGTACGGATCCCTTGTCAACATATCCTTTTGTCCACAACTGTATACAAATTTTCTGCGTTTGAGAGTGGTTTAATTGCAACTCCAATTTATAGGTTGTCCCCGTGCATATTACAGCGAAGTCAATGTATCTTGTAACGCGATAGCGTTTACGCCCTCGTGTCGCAGAAAATCTGCCGTCGGCAACCGGCGCGTGATCGCGGGTGGCGGAGAAAATCATCCAACCACATCGACCGCGCAGGCCCTCCACGTGATGCAAGGTTTATGTGAACAAAAATTCAATTTCTCCCAGTGAAATCCATCAGAAAAATGGTAAAGTACGACTTTACCATTCGGCGTCGGATTCGCCGTCGGATTGTTTACCAATCGGCGTTGGATTGTAATTTGAATGCACGAGAAAACCTAATTCTGCCATGAGGAAACTCAAACACAAATCCCTTTTCCAGCATTTCTACCTGACCTGCGCGCGTCGGGGCAATGGCAAACAATTATTAAAATAATAAAGAAAGGTGCTAGGGCCTTCACATTTTAATATAAGACCACTTATATTGCCCCTGGAAAAACGTCTTTTCAGCAATGCATTTCAGTTTAAAAGTGAAGCTGACTTTAAGGGGAACGGTGTAAGCTTGGTCTTTGTAAGCTGGCTTTGCTACGTTCAGTGTTGCAGTGAATGAAGCCTACTTGCCATATACGAACGATGCGATGCGAACGGGTCCCGATAACGCTATCGCGTTCTACTCTTAAAGGCGAAGCTTAATCGTCCTCCAATTTTTGTCCACAACTGTATACAAATTCTCTTTCAGTTCGAGAGCGGTTTATTTGCAACTCCAATTTATAGGTTGTCACCGTATATATTACAGTGAAGCTGTATATGGCTAGCCGATTGCTCCGTCTGTCGCCTGTACGCATCAGAGATTATCATCAGAAACGGCTCGAGCATCGTCGTCTTCTTCTACAGCTAGCTCGTTGGCGCCCCTCTGCGCAACCGCGCGAACGCGCTCGTGCCACTGCTCACGCCTTTGTCGTCGTCTTCTTTCACAGCTGGCTCCGTTGCCGCTCATCATTCCAGCGTAGTATTTCACTTCTGTTCTGTCGTCGTAATGGGGAGGCCGCGTTTACGGGGGTATGAGCCATTCGTTGTCTTGCGTGACGTACAGATTTAATTTTCAAGTAATTTAATTTCGAAGAATCGCAAACGGCAAATGCGACAACGGCGGACTGCGGGCATACCGTCAGTGACGTCGTTTTTCTCCGTCGCATCCGAACGTCTGAGTAACCTCATTAAGAAACACAAAGACGTAACCAATAATTGAGAAAGACATTATTGTACCGTCGGGATTAACCCAGTGATAAACACGGGGGATGCACGTTTCAGCTTTACTGGTTAACCAACGGTACGGAGTGCTAGGGCAATGTATATTGAATTACCAGACGATTGCCGCAGTTGGAAATGCGAATTTAGGTCACCGCGTCGATTTAATCGAAACGAGAGCCGCACTCTGCTGCATCAACGCTGTACACACACACACAGGCGAAGGCTCGTTAGAATGCGAGGTGAGGGTGTCGGAGAAGCCGGTTGCCGCCGGCGTTCTTCGGTCGCCGTCGTACGGCCCAGATTCGCGTGGAATGCCCACGGATAAAACGGTCTTGCGTTACGCCTGTTCTTCGTCGGGGGTGTAGCTCAGATGGTAGAGCGCTCGCTTAGCATGTGAGAGGTACTGGGATCGATACCCAGCACCTCCACGGAAACATTTTTTTTTTTCAGTTGGCATATTTATTTTGTCGAAATCACTGCATTGGAAGAATTGTTTGTAAAAAGATATGGGAGTAACGCGACACTGCAGACCATACCTGCCAAGTCTCCGGATGTTTTCGTGTAGTTTACGAATTAGTACTGGATTCGACGATTTTACGAATCTTGCATCAAGGTTTATGAATTATGTTCTCGGAAAAGTTTTAAAGTTGTTTAAAGATGGAGCAGGGCAAGGTTGCAAAAATATGCACAGAAAAGAAATTTTGAAGGAACTCTGGCCGCCGTCTTGTTGCAGTGCGAGATGCCCTATGCTATATGAGCATTTGTTCTTGAATAAGTTTATCAACACAAATTCTTAAAGCAACTGAAATAAAAAAAAGCCACTGGAAAACCTCCACTATGAGGTAGAAGCGTTGTAAATGTAGCTTGTCATTTTTTGCTGTTTGACTTGACTGGTTGTGCGCACCATATAAAGTCAAATAATTGCTGGTAAAGTGCGCATGTATCCCACAAGAGGCGTGAGCTTGAACCAAACGTTTTTTTTAAATTGCGTGCTACAGATGCGCAAGACGATGTGCTCCATACATTAGGTACCCAATAAAGTCCCGCTGAGCTACATGGAAGACTTAAAATGAAATAATATAGTTCAGAAAACCTACACAATGTAGGCACAATAACCTCGCAGTTAGCGCTTCTCGGCGTCTCTTTCATCATGCAGAAAGGTGACTAGTCCAGCCCCATTTCATAACGTATATAACGAACGTCTCAAACACCAACGTTTCAAATCTCACACAAAACAAGTCAATACCTCTGCAACGAAACAATGGCGCCATCTGTAACGGCCACGGTGAACACAGTGTTCTGGCCCATGATCTCCAAGATTCGCGCGCGCCAGCGGGCGTGCCCAAATCTCGGGGGCTATGTTTTGCCGTAGCTGTGACAATGCTTCGATAGACAGGACCACCGTTCCGTTGCAGCGGCATCGAAAATTTTTAAATGGCGCCGCCTCAGACGACACCCACTTCTGACTTATTGCGCACAAAACTAGTAAGTAACGTCCGAAAGCTTTGCATTATATTGGACATCATGCACAACGTTGCGAAATCTGAGCGGAGATCACCCAGCGGTTTAGGAAGAAGAGGAATGTATACCTGGCGCTGCTATTTGTGGGACGCTCAGTATAGTAGAAATAAATGTAGAATTGAACGATGAAGAAATGCAGAAAGGTTGGGCTACAGAAACGCATACGATTTCTTATTGGCTTTAGGCATGCAGCGCAATAAAGCATTAGCTGTACGTGGCGATAAAGAGTTGCAAGCGAGTCCATTCAATCTTCGGCGCTATTGAAGTGAATGAGTGATTATCAACTTGGCTCGAGAGTAGGGGATGGCTGTGGTAGATCTGAGAGGAATTGGTGTCTGGGACGTTCGTTTTGATATTTGATGAAAGAGGGCTAGGCGAGAGACTTTGCTACATGAAGGAATGAAGGAGTAGTCAAAAGATAGCTTCCCCGTGGAGACCCAGGATGTGCGAACAAAGATTGAAATACCCGGCGCTCCGATTCTTGCAACACTCGGGATATTGTTTTTTACGTAACCACTTCGTTCGGTAAAGCATTCGGATGCTAGAAATAAATAAACAAAATAATCAAATAAATACGCAGCAGCGTCATCGACATTCCTCGAGAAGCGTGTCGCGGCTTCCTCGAAGGCCAAGTTTGCAGCCCCGCCTGATCAAGAGACCATGTTCAAGGAGCTCCTAGCCAAGACTGCACCGAACGCCAGGCGGCTCGACAGACGCAAGAACACCCCACAACCGAGACACTTGGGTGAGTTCTTCCTGCAAATGGGTGTTCACGAGGCATAACACAAATCAAGTGGACGTTGCTTGAAATTTTACGTGTGGTCGGAAATGGCTAAGTGTCATCTGCACGTTGTTTACTGTGCCGTTGTCCTATAGGCGTGCTCCAAAAATAACGAAAGATCAGCACCAACTCGCATGTTGGCTTTGAATGATAGTATTGTCATTCAAACATATGATGGTATCACTGGTAATTTCGGTGTTCCGTCAATCACGCCAGAAGATAAGTTTAACGTGTTCTTTACTTAAACACTGAATAGCGTGCCTATGCACCGCAACGTAATTGCTGATGGCGTTCGGGGATTTGCATTAGTTTTTTAATAAACAAAATAAACAAGTTTTAAAGCTACCGTGACATTTCTATATTTCCTTCTACCGCCTTGGTTTTAGAACCATTTATATTTGGTAATGACAAGCTTTGTTGAAGCTAATAGTGTGCCGTCCGAAAATCAGTTTGAATTCATCAAAGGCAAAGGACACAAAATGCCTTAGAAATTAGTGATCACGTAAACAATGGCAACTGACCGCAACCAGTACGCCTGGTTACCTTCAAAGCTTTAGACTCAGTAGACCACAATTTTCTCAGTGAAAAATTATACCACTACGCGTCCTGTGGACTTTTGCTCTCCCTGGTTAGTCAATCGCGTATTTTAAAATTTTGGCACATGTGGGACACCCTTACAGATATGCCAATGGCCTGCTTTGAAACGACATTGAAACAACAAACGGTATCTAAATATCCTCACAGCAACTAATACTCGCGATTAAGCGCATAATTTCTATAATAAAGCGATGCTTTTTTTTCTTTCAGTCCCATGGTTTGGTGCATTTGCTTGGTCTACATCTCGCCGAGGAAAACAGGCCGATCCTGAATATAGTGAAATTGTAAGCTGGGCTGATCTTAGAGATGATGTAATCAAAGAAGGCCGATCCCGAGACAGCTCAGTCCGCAGACACGCAGGTCGCGTTGTGGCGACCACGCGTTATGGTGATTTTCTGGGAAGGCAAGCTTAAAACGTGTTGCAGAGGTTGAACAGTTTTGTAGCATTTAAAAACATGCTTTACGAATGCTTAGTTTCACATCAGTTCCAGCGTGTGCGTTGGACCTGCTCAGCTTTTTTTTTTTCTTGTGTGATAAAACGTCGCAGGTCGCTCGACGCTGAAAGCTGTGGGCGGCAGCCATCGGACGCTGCAGAAGTCGCCACTCGCTGCTCGTAAAGCACCGAACGAATTCTCATCTTGGCGCCCCCCAAATCGATCGGCGCAGCGCACTCCGCGAAAAACAGGAGCCGCCCCTGTCCCTGTCATGTCGCCGCCAGCTAAGACACCGGCGAACCTACACGGAAGGCCAAGCCGTCGAAGCGCCCAACGCGAATTCGAGAATACTTCCCGTTACAAACTGCCAGTGTGGCCTTCGTCACCGGAAGACCACCGCAGAACCTTGCACAGCGGGCGGACCCGAGACGACGTCCCACGCGACGTCCATGGGTTCTATGAAGCCGCCGAATGTGACGTTTCCGACGGGTCGCATCGCTCGTTCCCGCTTCCTGCTCACGTTTGTCCCCGGCGCGCTCCCTGGCACTCGCCGCTTGGCCGGGAAGACAGGCATGACCACCTCAGTTCCATCGTTTCGCCGCTACCTCGCGGCTACAAGGTGGCGCACAAGTACAGACACGGAGCGCCCTCTGTGAACGAAGTGTCGCACGACGAGGAACTTTTTATTCCGCCGCGCGGCGCCCGTTCGTCACCGGGCGTTCGAAATAGGCCCGGAGCCATTCAGATGTTCAGGCGTTTCGACTCAACCACGGCCTGGGTCACGGATGAATATTCAAAGCACAAGCAGCAGGGCCCCGGTTATTACGGCTCGCCGAACGCTTGATATATATTACGAACGCGTATCACTCGCATACTTTACTTTCAGCCATATAGATGTTCTTTTCTTTTTTAGTGTTCTCTCTCAATATGATTGCGTACTCGCAAAATTAAAGTTGATAAGGTAACGAAATTATCTCTTTAGCGCCACAAAAAGCCCCAAAGGAGGAGGAGGAAAAAGAAGAAAGGAAAGGCAGGGAGGTCAACCAGACGCACGTCCGGTTTGCTACCCCAGACGGGGGAAGGGGATTAAAGGGATGAAAAGAAAGGAGAGAGAGGGAAGAAAGTACTCGCAGTATGAACATGTGCAGTTGTCCAACACTTCACAGTCGGTCACTGAGGCCAGTCGACTTCATGAATTTTAACAATGCCCGCGTCGCTTTGTGAGCCTGCGACGCGTGGGGCCACGGTCCAAGAATCTTCGTCTCTGAAAACGGTCTCCTGTCTAATTTGTTTAACACACTCCGGAGAATGTCGCGTTCGGTCTCATAAAGATGACAAAAACACAACACGTGTTCCACCGTCTCCTCACAGTTGCACGAGTCACAGATTGGTGTGTCGGACATGCCCAGAAGGAATGAGTACGCTTTCGTAAAAGCCACCCCTAACCACAGGCGGCAAAGTAAAGTTGCATCACGGCGGGGTAAGTTCGGTGGAATTCGTAGCCTCAGTGAAGGATCCAGCCGGTGGAGATGACAGTTCGTACAAATCGGGCTGCTCCATGATGTTTCTGTCTCAGATTGCAGACGCGTTGCTGCCACGTGTTGTCTCTTTAATCGTGGTGCTATGCCGATTTTTTTCCTCGAGAACAAGGCTCTGCTTCAAAATTCACCATCGAATATTCTTCTGTGGACCGTTTTTAATACAAAAGGCGTTTTTCAGCAGGTGCCAAGGCAACCTTCGAGTCAATACAAATGTTTTTGTCACACGAGGCGCTTCCGAACGACGGATGTGTTGATGGAAAACGGAAACCATGCGTTCAGCGAGAGTGACCAGTTCCAAAGGTTCCAGTAACGGCGGAATTCATGATCGGCGCTTATATAATGACTCCCCATTAAGATGTTCATGCATGCCGACTGAATGCGCTATATGCAGAGCAGTAGTCATAGACTTGGATAAAACACATCATAAGAAGCAAATGCTCATAGCTACCACCGTCTCAGTTCTTGAGCCTTCAAAAAGCCATGTGTGACAAGAGTTTGCTTTCTGGTACTGATCGACGAACAATGCTAGCGCCCTCAACGGGTAATTATCGCATACTTAATTGGCAGCGGTTAGACATTGATATTGAACCGCAAACTTCAGTACTAACACAAACTGTGCATAAACTGGCTCAGAACTGTGAGGATACAGTGTCTCAGTCGAGTTACTTTCTAGATTGCGCAAAGTCGACCATTCTATAGTATATGTCCGAAAATTCGTGTTCCAAGAATTAGCGTTTATCTCTTAAGAGAGGCTGATGATGGGCCCCAGCTCAACTGTGCTTGGAAGTATCACTCACTCAGTAAAATGGCAATACAGTGCAGCCCAGCTGGGTCGCTATAACGTAAAGCTATTCCAAACACATTTTATTCCAATCTCCTGACGTCAAATTTACGTAACCACCGACGCATGCATCGGGCGGTGACCCGCAGCATTGTCTGAACAACCCAATCAAACACTCTCTTCGTACTTGGGAGGTTACCTCTGTTCGATTTGAAAAACAATAACATTACCTACACTCAGCGGTTTTTCTTATCTAATTGGCTGTCAAGAGGCGAGGAACATGCTATAGTGGAGAGGGTTTCGATGGGGCCGAGCCAGCACAGTGAAAATAGATAACCACATGAAGAGGGTGGTGCTCGCTCCTCCGATTGGTCCGCTTCGCCTTACTTAGCTTGCGGTGGCTGGTCGAAAATCGCGGCGGCGTGCAACGGAAGGATAAGAATGCCGTTAAACGGATCCTTATTAAGGAAGAGTTGGCAGAGCGATGTCGTATACGTGCCGAAAGGGCTCGATGACGTTTTACTGCCACGCAAAAAGGTTTATCATGCGCAAATAAATACATGCTCATCGGCAGGTGCGAGTAGCGAGAGCCTGAGCGATCGGCGGGCAGCCATCTTCTATTCTTTTCGGAACGGGGCAGTCTCTGGCTATTCATAAAAATTTTCAGTTTTGTTCGGAATATTAATGCATTTTTTTTCGCGCACACGTCACTTCGACACGGTGAGTTTTCGCGGTTTTGTGAGGTCGCGTGACAGACAGGTGAAGTGGGCGCAGCCCGAAAACATTGGACCAATAGCAGAGGGCTCATGGTGAAAAGGCGTCGAATCCGGAATAATTATTTTTCTTTTGTGCGGTTTAATCATGCATAATCAGTGTGTACACGTTATATAAGATGGGGAGCTATCGCGGTTTTCGTGACGTCGCGTCCCAGACAGGCGAAGTTGGGAGTGGCCCGACAATGTTTTGACCAATCGTGGTGGGCTGATTGCAGAATGGGAATAGAAAAGTTTGGAATAGCTTTACGTTATAGCGACCCTGGCAGGATTCTCGAAAAAACCGGTTACCTCGTTGTTTTGCTTCGTCCGCACTCGTTTCACACCAGAAGCGGTATGCGCATGTGCAGGAGTCTTGGCTTGGCATGAGTTGCACTCGTCGGGGGTTTAGCTCGAGCGTTCGCTTAGCAGTCGAGAGGTTGTGGGATCGATACCCGGCCAGCACCTACACTTCTTGCTGTGTGTATTTTTTGGCGCGTACGCTTTTGTGAGCTTCGGACGCAATATGCGACGCTCCATATCGACAGTGCATTGATGTTCGTTAGTTCATGTCGCTATGAATCGCATGTCTACAGGCCTCTTCGTTTTTACAGCGACAGCTGTATGTGCGAAGTTGAGCATCGATTGCGTGCATGGTTCACGGCTGCGAGCCTCACGTCGCCGTAACCATTCTGGCCCCACTTTTCAAGCATTTTTTGTTTGTTCGAGATCACTACCCGGATTTAGGATATCGCAAATGTGAAAGTGGTATGCTGAAATGCTATGATCAAGCAAACGTTGAACGTACTCGCGTTTTGTCGGCTCCATTGAAGAAAATACATTGAATTCTCGTGGACTCGTGGGATCGGACGTCTGACCACCGCTATGAAAACTGGCCAAATGTTTAATAATTGTAGTACAGAAAAGACTGAAAGACCACATTTGCAATTCAACTGCACAGTGAAAGCAGATGTCATAATTTTGTAATTCACACGTGTTACATCGTTTACAGGTGAGAAAAAAAAAGAAATAAGTCAGTGTGTTCTGCGTGTGAAAAGTACGGTCTATTTATGAGGCATGCCGTATTGGGGGACTCCTGATTAATTTTCTCCACCTGGGGCTCTTTCGCGTGCACCTAAATTTTCGTACACGAGTGACCGTTTTTGCAGTTCGCCCCCACGAGAATGTGGCTGCCGCTGCCAGGACCCAACCCGCGCGCTCGAGCTCTGCAGAGCAACGCGTGTTAAAAGCCGATAGATCAAACATCACGAGAAGGTAACTTACAGAAAAATAAAAAAGGGCTGGTGCGCACACGGCGGGAATTGCCAAATCCTGACGGGGAGCTTACCACTGTCGTTGAAAAGAAAAGTGTACAATCATTGCATTCTACCGGTGCTAACATAAGAAGGGGCAGAAACTTGGAGGTTAACAAAGAAGCGATTGAACGAAAAATGTGTAGCCGTAACGTTAAGAGACAGGAAGAGAGCGGTGTGGATCAGAGAGCAAACGGGGATAGCCGATGTTGAAGTTGACACTGAGAGAAAAAAAATGGAGCTGGGCAGGCCATGTTATTTGCATAGTGCAGATAACTGGTGGACCGATAGAGTTTACCCGAATGGACCGAATGGGTTTACCCGAATTGTACAGTCAGGAAGTACTGTAAGTAAATCACACAATTTTGGTATCCCCGACCGTCGGGAGAATACTTGGTACTCAACACCTCACCCCGCACTACATCAATTGGTTCCCGGCACACATGGGACCATTGGAGGGGCCACTACCCAACCTCAACGAGACGGGTAATTATTGCATACTTAATTGGCAGCGGTTAGACATTGATATTGAACCGCAAACTTCAGTACTAACACAAACTGTGCATAAACTGACTCAGAACCGTGAGGATACAGTGTCTCAGTCGAGATACTTTCTAGGTTGCGCAAAGTCGACTCACCGTGCGAGCCCGGACTCCCTCTCGACAGGATGGGAGAAGATACTTACAACCCCAGAGAAGAGCAGAAGATGCAGCGGAAAGAAAGGATACATATCTTGAAGTCTCGCAGGGAAGCATCAACAATTCCCAACACACCATTCCACACGCACACGAGAGAGGACGCCTCAATCATACGAAAAGCACAAACACACACATTACTCACACCACACTATACGCATTATATTAAACAGGGACCCAGGCTCCCCCACTTGTGCACAGTGCGGGGCCTATCCATCAAATAAACACATCTTGTGGGAGTGCCCTGCAAACACCATCTTCAAAAAGACAACACTTTCCAAATTACCACACAACCAGCGTCCTGGCAGCTGGGAGGAGTGGACCACTCCCCCACGAAGGTTTGAAAAACTATGGTGGCCGCTACCGCACAAATTGAACTCAATAAAGCACAAGAAGTCACGTACAGGCGGCTTCAGACGGGCACATATACTCATGCCCGGCCTTCCTGCACAAAATCTTTTCGGAGGCGCACCTTCACAATGCGTGTCGCTTCTGTAAAATTTAGCCAGCCTTGCTCGCATGCTCTGGGGTTGCCCCCTGACGCCGGGGGCCAGGACCACCAAGGAAAAGCGGGATCGAGCTCTACGCAGCTCGGACCTGGAAGCACAGCTCTGGGCTGTCCATCGGGCCCGCGACGCGGCCGAGGGGCAAGGCCTCTCTGTCCCGACATGGGAGCGGCCCGCTGCGCACTAATCGCGCGCACCGAAGGACCTCAATGAAGTTATTCATCCACATATCATCAACCTAAATTGGGCTGGGCTCTTTTTAATAACATCCACGGCATTGAAAACAGCTCTGTATTGTGTTCTAAGTGCTCGTTCCGTGCTATGCTTAAACCTACGGTATTTAAGCACAAGCTCAAATAGCACATATATTTGATGAAAGTTTTATACGGGATTCTCCAAGTGTCGTGTGATGGCAGTGCCAAATGACTAGACCGTTTTTCCGGTGCTGAGGCCTCAGTAGTGATGACACTACTTACATGCTTAGGACTAGCGTTAGTGTGCGTTATGTTTCAAATGAAATCAAATCTTCATCCTGGTCTCTGAAATTCTTAAAATTTCTATTATATTGCATTTCGGACTTTATATTAACCGCCCCTAAAGAGGCTTGCGTTCCCACTTATCTGCACTAAAAAAAAAAAAAAAAAGGAAGTTGTTTAGATCCCATACACCGTGGGAATCAATGTTATGCGAAGAATTTTCCAATAATACTGCTCATCTAGCATCGTTTGAGGCCTTTAAATCTGTTGCCAGGTGGCGCAGCATGTCCCTGTAGGGTGAGAAGCTATCTAGATGACGCGAGCGTGTCTGTGATTGCAGCTGCAAGTCGACACAGCGAAGTCGACGATAATGACCCGACAATAACTGACACTGTGACGATGAAATGTTACACCCGATACAACCTATTCCGTTACGATCTTGGTCGATCACGAAAATAGTGCACTTGGTAAAATGCCTTGATCCCAAAGTGCAGTATCAAAGCGCGTTCAACGTGCAAGCTGCGCGGAGGGAGAGATGGCGAGAAGCTGGTGCGCTCTTGCTCCATAGTAGCCAATCATTGCTTTTCGACGTGACGTACTCGCCAAGTGGCTCAGAGTGGGAGCTTTCACGTGGGAAGGACTGCGGTTAGTTCGTCTTCTATCCTGCCACGCATGCGTCTTTGACGTGTGGAACATGAAAAAGAAATGCTGCATCGCAGTAGTCAATAAAGCAGTGATCAATTGTTTCTGGCTTTTTACGCAATCTGGAATATGTGTCGCGCGGAAAAAAAAATCCCTTAGTCTTCTGCCACGTCTTCTCAGGAAGCGTCGAGGTATGAAGTAGAAAGTGTTTTTACTCCCGGAGGCACACACATTTCCTTAACGCAACTCACAGCATCACGCAATAGACTATTTCCAAATGTGGTATACTATACTGGCACGGGAGGTAATGGTTACTGGCAGGTGGCTATAGTGTCACAGGCCGGCAAAGAAAAGTGCTTTAGTAACGGAAATTACGGTGTCGCAATGCTGGCGTTGCAGTTTGAATAAGAAAATCTTTACTCGACGTAGCCAGTGAGCGAAAAAAAAAAATAAAAATAAAGCACGCTGGAGCTGCAATGGAGAAATCTATTTAGTTGATCGAGAAATGCAGACAACCACAAGCAATTTATCATCCCGTCAAGCGGTTGATCTGCTACGAAAGTGATCTTCACTCGTTTTGAATTTGCTGCGTGGATGTCGTCGAGCAGCTTCTGTCATCTTTCGGCACGAGGTAGAAGTACTTGAGCACCACGGCAAATCCTCTTTAATTTCCTTGGTGACACCAGAGGCCGCGCGCGCGCTACTAGAGCTGCATCTTGGAAGAAAAAGGAGGGCTGTTCGAATATTTGAAATATCTCATATGAACAAAATCGCCTTTGTCATTTAATTCGTAATGAATTAGATATTGTGGAACACATTTTTTATTTTCGGATTTAAGGATTAATAACACTTATCGGAGACTCGGGGATGGCCGATGCATGCGAGGACTGTGGCGAATAATTATGCTGTAGGAGAGATGGAGTTGTTGCGCGGGGCATCATTTACTGAGTGAACGTGGGTGAGAGCTAACTTCTCATTAAATTCCAGTCATTCAATAAGCTTTAGGTTCCCTTTTAGGTAGCCTACAGATAGGCTGCCTGCGATATAGGCAAATAAATTTATCATTTGGGTAGTCTCACATTGTTTGCATCTCATAAAACAGCATGCAGTGCAGCAGCATCACACTCATCTCCTTCACAACCCCCCCCCCCCCCCCCCTTCCGCCTCCCCTAACCTCGTAGGTAGCTGCGGTCATCTAGATTTCGCTTCTTTCATCGGTTTCGTTGTCATATAGCGCACCAGGTAGCGGACAGCAATGGCTTTTCATTTACAGTGCTCCTAAATTGAGCAGACGACTAATTGTGAACAGCATTACATATACAGGCACCGAGGTAATGGCGGCAGGACCATCAAGGGAAAGTGCTTTTGCAGCGGAAAATACGATGCCACAGTGGGAGCCCCGTTGCACCTTGTGTAAGAAAATGTTCACACGAAGTAGACAGCGAGCGAGAAAACTTCATCGGCGATTTAGCGGTAAATGTATACCTTCACCTCAGAGCATTTCACTACACCTTTCTGAACTTCCGGATCCATGATTTAAACCGCATTCACCACACTGCAAAGCGTTGTTCACCCGAAGTGTTCACACAAATATTGTTCGTTCAAAGAGCTGATTCAACACACGCCCTGCCTTTTCGAGGAGCGATAGCGCAACTGACGGTGGTCTGCAGCAGAATACCACCATGTGTTGAGCTGCACCATGCGCCGCGCATGGAGCACCACGTTGTAACTTTGTCTGGACCAATGGGTGGCCTTGGTATGTACGCGGGCTCTCCTAACTTGAGTGCAATAAGCCTTTCACAGGAGCTTCTCGGCTGCCGTTCTCATAATTGACGCGCGGAGGCATTTTTGACGATGTCACAGACGCGGCGCTTCGCTGCCGACACTCCAGACCGACAGGTACTGCCGTCAGAATTGAGAGCCTGGGCGAGTTGGTGTGGTTCCAGCTTAACAAAACACAGACGCGAAAAGGGCGTAGACGAGCAAAGAAGCGATTCAGCGCCCGTGTTGGTCGTTTCTTTGCTCGACTACGTCATTTTCGCGATGTGTTTTGTTAAGAAGGTACTACGTACCGTGGCTACTCTGAATACCCGCGTTGCTCTGCATAGCCGGGTCTGTATAGCCGTGTTCGTTCCAGCAAGCAAAGCTGTCTAAACTGAGGCCTTACAATACAGCTGATTCTGTGCACCAGTTTGTGCGATTGGAACACCAACACGCCTAGACATATTTTGCCACCTGGCGTTCAAATAGCGTACAGTTAATGTGAGTAGTGGTCTTCAGAAAACGTATGAACGCTAAAGAAATGAGTATTTTTATGTGTAGTTATCTCGACGACAGCGAAAGATATGATGCAATTTTCATGTAATTCATATTGCAATAAAACGTTCCATGTGCTTCAACGCGTTGACTCGCACGCAGGAAATATATATATCTGGAACGTCACGATGACCAGTGGTTCCAGGGGCACATATCTGCCCATATTTTTAGGCTGCACGATCTACTGGTTCGACCCACCAGAAGCGGCTATACAAACTATACCCGATTCGGAAAAGTGCTGGTAACTCGCTAAAAACAGGCTTTGTGTTTAAAGTTTTAATTCAAGTGGCATGGCCAGGCCATGAACATACAACATGGCGAAAAAGGCTACTGCTCGAGTCTTGGCACATTCAGAACACGGCGGGTAATATAAACCGCGTGAAGGGCATTCTTCCTTCTTTGTATGTTCATGGCCTGGCAGACGCGACGAAGGGAAGAAAGGACCCCCCGCTCTAGGTCAGCAACACCAAAACAACTCGTCCCCCCCCCCCTCCCCCTCCCCTGTCCCTCGTCAACGCATTCCCGCGACTAAAGGGCGCCCGGCACCGCTCATCCCAGCCGACCAATGACGCCGAAGCCCCCCCCCCCCCCCCCCCCCCCCTCCACCCCACCCCACCACCTATTTTGTCTGTCTAGAACAGGTGCCCGGCCAAGTGTCTCTGCACCTTAGGCTCTCTCTCCCTTCCTCTCCTTTGTTACGACGGACCTTTTAAAAGCGGCGCACCCCCACCTCTGAAGAATACCCCCTGAAGAAGGAGCCGAATTGGTTCCGAAACGTCGGGCTAATAAATTTCCTTATTTGGTTGGAGTCAATCTCGTCTTTAGGTGAATTTGTTACAACGTTTGCAAGGGTTTTGCAATAGTCCTCTCATATTAGTGGCTGATTTCAAGACGTTGCATAGTATATAATTATTTTTCCTGTCGGTCCCTAAGCGCGTCCTGCAGGACCTAAATAAAGTTTTTCCAGTCCAGTCCAGTACGCTTTAGATGTATTGTTAGGATCAGTTTGCAGAATTGTGATAACATTTCTTTTTTTATTGCTGAGGTGCAGAGTTGTAAACTTAAGGTAATGTGTTTGAAACTGTGCCATTTTTTTTTAGAATTCTTTCTGAAAACATTTCCAGCCTGAATGAAAAGTTCGCTTTCTACATTCACTAGATGTTCACGTTTTCATTCAAATGTGGTGCAGCGGTAGTTGCGGAAAATGATTGCTTATTTATAATGTGTTTAAATAGGGGCGCCCGAGCTAAAGCTTCACCTTAAATTTGTGTTAGAACAAGACATTTCTTTGTAGGATAGGTTCGGTAGGAGGAGGAAAGAAAGGGAGAAAGCTGGGACGTAACCAAAAGAGTGTGTGTGGTTGGCTAAAAATCACTAAATGCTTGCTTCTTGAATTCTATAACGGGTTGAGTAAATAATTTAGAAGATGCTACAGCCATGCGCATCTCGTAAATTATTTAAAAAAAGATTTTAAAGCACTACGCTACATGGTGCATTACAGATTTCCTATTCTTCTCGAATTGTTCTCAGTATAAGACTGAAATTTTAGCTCGATATAAAATGACAATCTAAGAAAGGCACGGCGTGTGTGCCACGTACAGAATCGCAGCAATGCTTCTAGTGAAGCTGTTTGTGGGCGAGCAGTCGTAATAGGAATTATAATTGCCTGCAATTTAAACACACACTTTAAGACCTAATAAAGTTCACTGCCTGCCTGCCTGCCTGCCTGCCTACTTTAAGACCTTGCCCGCATCTGATTTCGCAAACTATGCACCTTTGAACCCCATTAACTCTACGTTGAAAGCCAGCTTCAGTTCTCGTTCTCCCTCGACACCTAAAATGATTAGCATCAATCTCTAAAAGGATCAAATATTAGTAAAACGCCTGTATCAAGCTGGAGTTAACCGACACGAATTAATCTTTGCAAGCACATCTGTGATAACGTGCGCCATTCCTAAGCGCACGAAGTTGGTGTCTATAGTTCCGCTGACCGAGGACACTAGAGAAGCCTACTACGTGCCTCATATTACGTCAGTATTCATTAATTATCTGCACGATCGACTCATAATTGACTCAGCAAATGCTGAGCTGGTGCTGCGGAGAAGCAACTGATAATATTTTTCCGCAATGATGGTGTCACCTGCAGCCACCAGTTGTACCGCTACCGATTGAGCGCGTGATTTAAACTCGAAACTGAACAAAATTTAACGTATCTGTCAGCAATATCTTGTTTGAAAAAGAAAGAGGTTGGCTATGCGACCAGCAAAGGTAAAACGTGGCAAGTGCTAACGACGGGTTTAAATTCCGAAGTCTTTTGAAGTATTACGATTCAGTCAATTTTGATTAATTTACCTGTGGCTCAAGCAATCTAGGCGTGAATTTGGTAAGCGCGACACCAAAGTACGATTTCTTAAAAAATCTCGGCTTTATCTTAATATATAATTAAGGTTGGTAATTTTGTTCTTAAGTAATATTTTATATTGATGTTCTTGTGCTGCAGTAAACCCATGTAATGGGCCATGTTATGGGCGGTGGGCTCATCAATCTGTCGAAAGACGGCTTTTAACCGCGGCTACTCTGTTTATCGAAATACGGGGAGAGAGAGAGAGATACAACTTTAATGGTGCCAGGAGGGCGGACGCAGCCTCCCTCCGCCTAGCAGACGGCCGAGATCCCATAAAATTATTGATTCAATGAATTTAAACGTTTGCCTCAGATTTCTTACAGCATGCTCTTCCACATTTACGCCAAAAGTAAGCTCCATGGTGGGTTCAGTCCTATCAGAACACCAGGAAATAATGTGTATAACTCTTGTATAACGATTGTGAGCAAATGGCTAAGAAATTTTCAAATCCCGTTTGACCTTCCACTTCTGAAAGTGCCTGACCACCCATACAATTCTCCTTATGCCCTGAAGATGTAAATTCTGTGGTGCTTTCAGATCTTTCAAAATATTACGCAGACTCCGTAAGCGTTTTTAGAAACCCCTCTAAAAGTTATAATACGAGTGTTTAGTATTCTTTGACATCTCAATCGTCATGCTCTTGGAGCATGACGATCACTGTTCTTTGTGTTTATTATTATTATTATTATTATTATTATTATTATTTGGTTTGTGCACACATAACACAAGGACATGAAGGAAATAGGGAGAGAGCAAGCTGACAACTGCCACCGATAGGTGCACAACGCCTGCCTACTCTTTCAGGAGGAGGGAATAGAGGAAATGAAAACATGAGGAAAGAAAAGAGGAAATGAAATGACAAAGACAGAACGAAACAAAATACAAATAATGTCTATAAACGGGAGGCCATGTCAGTGTCCTTAAGAAAAGTTAGCAGGGCTCGATGGGCCTGGTCACGTCGGGAAGCGCACCCTCTTGGAGAGAGGCAATCGTCAAGGGTCGCACATTGCAGTCCAATAAGTTCATATTCCCTCATTAGCAATGCGCGCTGCGCAACGAATGCGGGACACTCTAAAAACGAGATGTTCAAGTGTCTCACAGGAGCCACAAAACGTACACGATGGGCCGTTCACACGTCCTTGTCGGTATAGGCGTTCGCGCACCAACACAGACCCAGCCATTAACTTATATAGCAGTGCTCTAGCACGACGGGGCAAGCCTTGACCACGAACACAGGGAGGGAACGATCCGTCTGCAACACGCCGGTCTGGATGCTGCTTTAGGAGGTGTCGGCGTATCAGAAGACGGGCGTTTTCAAGCATGCAGGAAATGTCGGGGCAGTCACATTCGTGGTGGGCACAACTTGAAGCGAGGCGATCAGCCTCTTCGTTTCCAGAGATGCCCACGTGCGAGGGTATCCACTGGGCAATGAGGGACACTCCACAGGAAGTAATTTTGCCGGAAGTTTCTTGAATACTGCATAAAATTGGGGTTTTGGCATCTTGTCTCAGTCTGCTGAGGGCAGCACGGGAGTCTGTAAGGATGACGGCCTTCAATGCTTTTAACTCTTCGTGTATGTACTTCAGAGCAACATCAATCGCGGCCAGTTCTGCAGTTGTTGATGAGGTTGGATGTAGTATTTTAAACACCCGTCTGATGCCAGTCGAAGGGCAGAAGAAAGCTGCAGAAGCGCCTTGGGCGTCGCTGTGTACAGATGCGTCCGTGAATACTTTAATATATAACCTCCAAATTTTTCAAGTAGGTGGGACTGGGCCAATTGAAATAGTGCCGAAACAGGCTGGCTAGACTTTTTGTGTATTTCGGGAATTGACAGATAAATGGGGAAGGTTGCGCTTCTTCGGAGTTGTGAATGAAGTAGTGTCCCCTGAACTGCGAGTAATGCCCACAAACAATGTCGCCATTTTCCCCATGCGAGAGAACGGGCGCTGAATCAGCCGATTAATCAGTGCTTGGCCGTCTGATGCTCGGTGCAAACGCTCGATATGGTGTAGCGCTCTCTGGTCTGCTTGCAAGCTCAGGGGCAACTGGTGCGCTTCTGTGAGTAGTGGAACAGATTGCGCCTCACGAGGTAAGCCAAGCATGACTCGGAGGGCAACACGATGGTCCCGTTCCAATTGCGACACCACATTTGGTGGCACGTTCAAGGCTGGCAAGGCATACATCACGCCAGAGAGGACATATGATTGGTAAGTGCTGTCGTGTGGTCGCAGCCAGCGCCCCTAGCAGTCAAGGCGGCCACATACTTGAGCAGCGACCGGGATTTGCACCGCACAGTGGTAATGGCAGGGCGCGAAGAGAGACGATCATCGATAATTACGCTCAGGTAGCGGTGGTGTTGTAGCCATTGTACTGGTATCTCTCCGAGGTACAGCCGGCTCATGCTTCGACGAGCCCGTTGCCTTGGATGATACGCAATTGCGGCTGACTTAGCTGGTGAAATCTGCAGACCAACTTCCTCCGAGTACTCGGAAGTTTGCATTCAGAGCTCTCTGCAAGACTCCGTGAAGACGTGAACCGTGGTGCGAAAGACCGCTGATCCACAGCGTGTTTTTAATGAGCACGAAACAAGCACGATGAGGACACACTTTAGGCCGAATTTTAGGCTCTTCTCTGGGATGAATACTTAATTGCTGAATGTCACACCGGGAAGTTCTAATTTTGAGCTTGCTTGATGCTAAAAAAACCAAAAAAAAAAAAAGAGAACTTGCATCCTTGAAGCAATATGGAGGGGCAATATAAGCGGTGCCATCGAAATAACTTTTATTAGAGAATGAAGATACCGAAATAAACGTTCGTAGCACATAATGGATTCTCGGGAGCTTATCAAGCACATACGTTTTAAACGAGTCCTTTAATTTTAAATCTATAGTTTTTCAAACCTAATACGTCACTGGATTCTAATAATTATATGCTCGAAAAATTGTCCACGGAGTATAGATAACGCCGTGAAAGAAAACAGGGTAGGTCGCGAAAATCACCGGAAGGAAAGAGATGCTGCGTTGCTTTCAGGGAAAAATTCTTTTTACCATTTCCACACTGAATAAATACTGGGCGCCCATCGTTTAGGAACTTTCTGAATTAGAAAATCACGCCTCCCAAACGCTAGGTTTAGTAACTTCCAAACAAAGGAAAGCATATTATGCCTGCACAGCTAGCTAATTAAAACATCAGTGTATATAAAATTTAGCGTCGGAACTCACGATGCTCGCAAAAAAAAAAAAAGATTTTGGAAAAGGCTGCCGGCAGTCACCACAACTCAAACTCGGCTATAAAACACTACGCGTGATGAATAAGGGTTTCGCTTATAACGCACAGACTAACCTTGTCAAAGAAATGAAGCCCCGTGGCCATAATTAAAACCAAGATACCAGTGCTACCAACACTAGGCGTCCTGTCTCTAAGTACGAAACGGAGACGGGTAGTGGAGGCACGTAGCAGTCCACCGGTATCCGTCCTTTACACTTTACAGCAAGAAGTGCTCTTAACAGACATCAATAATTATCGTCTCCGATTGACACGCGCTCAGCACGTATAGTTGCATTGACGGAAACCTGACTATCGGTACGTGTCAGTTAAACATACTTTAGATGGAAGATAATTTCGCGATATAACGTTTTGACCAAAGTGAGGAATGAACCAAATGACCTATTTACAGCCAAATGTACTGCGCGTCACTGGAGACCTTCTTACCCATAAAGTTTCCAACAATAATTACTAGAGAGTAATTACTATTACTCTGTTAGGGTGAACCATGGTGCTTTTGTAAATGAGACCTGCAATCGTGGCGGTTCTGCCTGCATGGAAATGATATGGATTGTGCGTGAAATTGCCCAAACGTCGTCCTTCTGGATCGAGAAAGACTTGTCGCTCTAAAAGCTGATATCATTTGCAAGGAGATATTGCGTCATCAATGCAACAATTCGCAACGATTATGCATGGGCTTCGAAAAAATATAATTGCTCTACATATGGGCAGGTAAAGGCAAATAAGCGTAGTAAATGAAGCCGCAAGAACATCTGATGCCACAAGAACGAAGATGGGTCAAATCCATGTATGACCAGTCTTTCTCGTGTTAGCTAAATGACTGCCGCGGGGAAGTTCCCTCTAGTTCCTGCTGATATTGTTCTATTTTCGTCTTTTTCTGGTGTCGCACGCAGCTGAACGGTCGTGTGATATGGTTCGGCTTGGTTAACGATGGGCAAGGTTTGTTTTATTGCGATAGGAATTATATGGACACTCCAAGCGAATTTCTGCCGTCGCCGTCACCGCCGCCGTGATGTTCCTCGTAAAGTCCAAACATGGTATCATAGTCGCCGCGCGCCGTACGCTATGTGTGAATGAAAGCTTGCAAGGGTCAGTCGACAATCGCGGCTGAATTACGCGCGCGCGAGGGAGGAAGGCTGGAAGCGCACCGCCTTCTGTCACTAGCGAGACACGGAGGGGAGGCGAGGAAGGGGGGGGGGGGGGCTCTATTCCGGCGGCTGCTGTTTACGGCGCAGCCGCGCGGCTGCCTCATCTTCAATGCGATTTGCGATGTGGACAAAGTGCAACTAGTGCCGGTAGTTTCGTATGCGCTGTGCTTTCGACGTTTACTTCGCTTTGAAGTGCGAGCCAGCACGAAGGTCAATTCGCTCGCTGAGACGCTGGCTCGCTGCTGCAACCGCGCTACCTCACTCCAGCGTTTTGACACCGTCCTTTTAAGAGCGGCACTGTTCTTAGCCGAGCGTGCGCCGTCGATGATGGCGCCCTCACGCAGGAGCAGAGCCGGAGAGGTCATGTGACCCGGGAGCGCTCTTCTCCTCCCGGTAGCCGGGAGGAGAGGAGCCAACCAATCGGAGCCCGCGCCGGGGAGGAGGAGGAGAGGCGCCGGGGTGTAAATAGCAGGTGTTTGCTCCGCGCACTCTTCGCACGATGGATGCCGCTCGGCGCGATCGGCGTCCACTGACCGTCTACCACAGCCATCTCACGAACCGTGTTTGGAGAGGGGAAAAAAAAAAACACCCGATGTGACACCTGCGGAAACCCAAGTAGTGGGAGGGATTAAACAGTGAATAAAAGCGTTTTCTACCCTACCTTGATGTTCATGTTTCACCACTAAAATACAGGCAGTTCCACGAAGTGAAATCTGTGGAAACAGCAGCGATGTGGTCCTTCCTTCGGTCTAAAACGAAGACTACGACAGCGGAAAAATAAAAAGAAACATACGTGACAATCGCAGAAATAGAATGACCAGAGCTCCGTTGTTTCGACAGATTTCACGTCGTGCAACTGGCTGCATTTTTAAATTTAGTTAGTAAGCGAATGTTTGCAAGTTTATACGGCCGATAAAACTACTATCCTTACTTCGTATGGCTGTCTACTAATTTGCTATCGCAATCGGTGCTTCGCCTTTCGGGCAGAACAGTCACTTTTTATCACCTGTGTGTTTTTTTTTTTGCTTATTCTATTGACATGGAAATGAATCGTCACTTGCAAGCAGCACTCGGTATGTATGTGGGTTCCTCTTCTTCTACGTTGCATGATACGATGCACTTCCCAATAGCAAGTATCCCGCTAGTAATTTTATTAGCAGACTCGACATTCTCACCCTCCACGAGCGGGCATCACATGTGCCGTCGATACACCAAGAAAGCGCGGCGCCGACAGCGCGAATGCGCCTTGAGCAGGCGCGTAGCCAGGGGGGGGGGCTGATGGGGCTTCAGCCCCCCCCGAAATTTTTTCGTGCCGGCATGCACCGCCGACCAAAACTACCACCGACGCCGGGAATAATAATAATAATAATATAATAATAATAATAATAATAATAATAATAATAATAATAATAATAATAATAATAATAATAATAATAATTAATAATAATAATTTATTTTCCATGAAAAGAATTACATGGTGGGGTTCTGGATAAAAAGTTGCATGCAGGGAACTTGACCAGCCCAAAAACCCATCGAAGGCAACAGAGGGTGTCGGGCCCTCACATGTGAGTAAACAGATGGGAAAGTGTCAATTTACAAAAAAAAAAAAAATGTGTATACGAGACAGGTAGTAATACACTTTAGCAATTAGAAAAACAAGTAGTCTGCATTAACAAGGAAATATTGAATTTATACATGAGCAATATAGATTACATAAAGAAAGTCTTATTATACGAAAACAGGAAGAAAAATAGGGGAAAAAACATAACATAACTATATTCAGTGCAGCATAAACTAAAGCAAATAAAGGGGGGAAAAGTCATACAGTATTGCATATGAACAAACTCATTAAACAACAAGGATTAGTTGGACTGAAAGCAGTTGTGCAGGCTGCATAAGGACAGAAGGTCTATTTCTCGTAAGGCGAGGTTATTGAGTAAAGTCGGAAGTGTATGTCGAAGCATTTGTTGACCATAATTCGTTCTTAAGTGCGGAATGTTCCATTGTTCAGGTGTCCTTGTGTCATAGGCTGCGAAACGTTCGTGTAGGCGAGCTATGTTCAATCATTCTGTATTCTGTCTACAATGTCTTTTTCACGCTCGAAAGACATTTCGGCACGAACATTGCGTACTCGGGCTGGATTTCGCGGCACCTGGGGTGGATTTCATGGCACCTGCGGTCACGTAACGCAAGGAGCCCCATCCGAGCACAAATTTTCAAGGGCTTTTCGATAGCGAGCGGGCGCGTTGTAGCATCTCGCCGCGGCCGCGGAATCTATATGGAGCGCATGGATTTCAATTCCGAAACTGTATGGGTGTAACGTTCTCATAAACTTTTGACGCGAAAGGTGCACTGACATTTCCAAAGGCGTGCTTTAAAAGATTTTCAATTCTGGAGCTTTATGGGGTTAATGCTGTTATAAACTTGGACCAACATGCGTGCACTGGAGCCCTCGTGTCCAAGCCGTTCCAGAAATGAAAGCACGCGCTCGCAATCTTCCACACACACGAAAATACTAAATATTACCGTGACTGTGAGCTAGCAGCTGATAATTTTCTCCAAACATTTTCAGGACGCGTGCCCAATGTGATCGATCAGCTGGACCAGGGCAGGTAAAGTAAAATTTGAGAAAACAGGAGAAAGGAAATTGCCTATTATTGAGGAAATTCTTTTTGCGGGCTACAAGGTCTGGCTCTCGTTGGCCACAGGGACAGTGGCCCTATGGATTTAAGCATAGGCCGCGCTGAAAATACAGGTATTTTCAGAGCGCTTCTTCGCTTGCGAGCTGATTGTGGAGATACATATCTGAAGAACCATTTGGAAAGTTGCCCCAGTAATGCCTCGTATTTAAGCCCAGATGCACAAAACCAAATTATAGAAATCTGTGCCGAAATTATCAAAGAAAGCCTAGTTGCAAAAGCACGCTGCTTCTCCATACTTGCTGACGAAAGGACGGACATCGCTGGAATCGAACAGCCTACTGTTTGTGCAAGGTACCTAAACAAGGCTGCCAACGGCATCGAGGGATTGTTTTAGGTTTTACCACCGGAATAGATGCCCTCTCCCTTTGCGACTGCAGGTTCTATGTAAATGTGTACAAACTGTTGCAGATTCTAGTCACCCTTCCAGTGACCACTGCCAGCGCAGAGAGAATATTTTTTAACAAGAGTTTACTAAAAAACTACTTGCGCTCTACAATGTCTGTGGAACGCATGGTTAGACTGGTACTTCTATACACCCACAGAGACGTCGGCATCAACGTGTCTTAAGTCATTGACCGCTTCGCTCAACTTCCCCGCCGAGAGAAGTTTGTCCTTTAGATAGCAAAGCAGCAAAAATCAATGCAAGTAAAAAGCTCTGTTCCTTCACGTCCATAAGCTCGTAATTATGAAAACGTATGACTGTTGGTTAGCTTTTAAAGCAGCAGAAAATTTAGCCGTTTATTCTAGCAGTTAGCGTCATGATCAAAATTATCATGCGAATACGGAAATTAGGAGGACATCAATAACCAATTTTGACCGACCTTGCTCATTGAAAGCCCGGCCCACGCGGCGTTTGCCAAAAACACACTCGGATATTGGGTAGTAACTTGCCGCATCATCTGTGGCTTTCGTTTGGCCTTTTCTTTCATTTTTAGCTACCTGATTTTATTTCTTTTTTGAAACGAAGCAAAACCCTCCTTTAATTATGCACCCAAAATTTAACTGCGTGCAGGCAGTTAAATTACACATTTTCGTACTCATTTCTGCATTATTCCTCTATTATTCTACCTGTATGGTGCTGTCGCGACCGCTGCATGGCCCGAGTACATATCACGATTTCTGCGATCATAGTTTTGTTCTTGCCTAGATCTTCTGTCTTTCTGTGCGCAAAGTTTACTACCTCTGACTCCGCAACCTGTTTATGTGTCTTGTTTGACGCATAATATACAGTGACGTTTGCTTAAATACGTAGGTTTATTGGAGACTTAGACGTATATTTAAATATCTTGTTGCGAGGTGTTGTGTATACAAGCAGTGAACTTTGTTTCCAGCGACTCTTTTTTGCCCTTTAGCGAGTTGTATCTTCGCATTTGTATATTCCATTCTATCTTCGCATATCTAATGTACATTTGCAGAACTCCTATACTTTATGTGACTGCCAACAGATACGAAGATGAGATTG